>NC_051079.1:29232837-29507004 GCF_004664715.2 Peromyscus leucopus | reverse complement strand
TATAGGACAACAAAAGGACATCAAGGGGATACAAATTGGAAAGGAAGAAGTCAAACTTTCACTATTTGCAGATGATATGGTAGTATACATAAGTGACCCCAAAAATCCTACAAGAGAACTCCTAGAGCTGATTTAAAAAAAACTTCAGTAATGTGACAGGATACAAGATTAACTCAAAAATAATTAGTAGCTCTCCTATATACAAATGATAAAAGACCTGAGAAAGAAATCAGAGAAATATCACCCTTTATAATAGACACAAATAGTACAAAATACCTTGGGGTAACTCTAATTAAGCAAATGAAAGACCTGTTTGACAAGATCTTTAAGTCTCTGAAGAAAGAAATTGAAGAAGCTATCAGAAAATGGAAAGATCTCCCATGCTCATGGATAGATAGGATTAACATAGTAAAAATGTCAGTCTTAACAAAAGAAATCTACAGACTCACTGCAATCCCCATTAAAATCTGAACACAATTGTTCACAGACCTGGAAATAACAATACTGAGCTTCACTGGGAAAAACAAAAAAAAACTCAGAATTATTGGTGGAAGTATTAAGGCAACTCCACACAGTTAAAAGGGAGGTTTATTTTGTGGGGTAACTTACAAGTAAAGGGATAGGTTACAGGGTCCAGGAAAGGTGTCGTGCAGTCCAATTCACTGGAGAACTCTGCTTGACCTACCTCCAGTGTCCAGGATCCAGGAACCAAGAGAGCCCGCACTTCCGGATCTCGGGTCTTAAGGGCTCCTCTCTCGGCCTCGCCTCATAGGTGTAACAGTTACCGGAAGCCTCAATGGGGTTAGTACTTCCAGGGCAAAGCTGGAACCCACTACACAGAATAGCTAAAACAATTCTGTACAATAAAGCAACTTCTGGAGGCATCTCCATCCATGACCTATACTATACTATAGAAGTATAGTAATACAAACAGCTTGGTATTGGCATAAAAACTGGCATGTGGACCAATGGAATTGAGTTGAAGATCCTGACATTAATCTACACACCTATGAACACCTGATTTTTGACAAAGAAACCAAAACTGTACAATGGGGAAAAAAAAAGTTGTGCTAGCATAACTGGATGTGAACATGTAGAAGATTGCAAATAGATCCATATTGATCACCAAGCTCAAAACTCAAGTCCAAGTGGATCAAAGACCTCAACATAAATCCAGTTACACTGAACCTGATAGAAAAGAAAGTAGGAAATAGTCTTGAATGCATTGGCGCATGAGACTACTTTCTAAATATAACACCAGTAGCACAGACACTGAGAGCAACAACTAATAAATGGATTAAGCCTCTTGAAACTAAGAAGCTTCTGTAAGGCAAAGGACACACAAAATAAGACAAAACAACAGCCTACAGAATGGAAAAAGATCTTCACTAGCCCCATATCTGACAGAGGGCTGACCTCCAAAACATATAAAGAATTCAAGAAACCTAGACATCAAAACACTGAACAATCCAATTTTTAAAAATGGGCTACAGAGTGAAACAGAGAATTTTCAACAGAAGAATCTCAAATGGATGAAACACATTTAAGGAAAATGCTCAACATCCTTAGTCATCAGGAAAATGAAAATCAAAATGACTATGAGATACCATTTTAAACCTATTTGAATGGCCAAGAGGAACACTCCTCCACTGTTGGTGGGAGTACACACTTGTACAGCCTCTTTGGAAATCTGTATGGCAGTTTCTCAGAAAATTGGGAATCAATCTACATCAAGACCCAGCTATACCACTCTTGGGCATATACCGAAGGAATGCTCAATCATACCACAAGGACACATGCTCAACTACATTCATAGCATCATTATTCATAATAGCGAAAACTTGGAAACAACCTAGATGCCCCTCAACCAAAGAACAAATAAAGAAAATGTGTTGCACATGCACAATGGAGTACTACTCAGCAGTATAAAACAATGACATCATGAAATTTGCAGCAAATGGATTGAACTAGAAAATATCATCCTGGGTGAGGTAACCCAGGCTCAGAAGGACAAACATGGTATGTACTCATTCATAAGTGGATACTAGATGTAAGGCAAAGGATAACCAGACTACAATCCACAGCTTCAGAGAAGCTAGCTAACAAGGAGAACCCAAAGAATGAAGAATGGATCACCCTGGAAAGGGGAAATGAGATCTACATGAGTAAACTGGGCATGAAGGGTGGGCAATGGAGAATAGGAAATAGGGGATGAGAACACAAAGGAATGGCATGGTCAAGCTGGAACATGGATGGAGTGAGAGAGCAATGAATGAGATATCATGATAGAGGGAGACATCATGGGGATAGGGAGAAACTGGGTGCTAGAGAAGTTCCCAGGAGTCCACGAGAATGACCCCAGCTTTTACTACTAGCAATAGTGGAGAGGGTGCCTGAATTGGCTTTCCCTAGTAATCAGATAAGTGAATACCCTAACTGTAATCATAGAGCCTTTCTCCAGTAACTGATGGAAGGAGATGCAGAGATCCACAGCCAAACACCAGACCAAGCATCAGGAGTCCAGTCAAAGAGAGAGGAGAGGGATTCTATGAGCAAGAGGCATCAAGATCAGGATGGGGAAACCTACAGAGACAACCAAACCAAACTAGTGGAAACTCATGAAATTTAGATCAGCATGTGTGGAGCCTCCCCAGGAGTGGACTAGGTCCTCTGCATAAGCAATACAGTTGTTTAGCTTGATCTGCTTAAGTGTCCCCTGGCAGTAGGATCAGGATCTATCCCTGGTACATGAGCAGGCTTTTTTGGAGCCTAGTACCTAGGGTGGGACACCTCACACAACCTTGAGGCAGGGGGAGGGGCTTGAACCTTCCTCTACTGAATGTACCAGTCTCTGCTGACTCCCCACAGGAGGCCATACCTTGTTGGCAGAGGGGATGGAGGTGGGATTGGATTGTGGGGAGAAGACTGGAGGGGCAGGAGGAGGAAAGTGAGGGGGATTTGTGTTTGGTATATAAAATGAATAAAAATTTCCTTCATTAAAGAAAGTTTTTAAAAAAAGAAATTTTTTTTCTGAAAAAGTCCATTTTCTACAACAGATTCAAGGTGAAAAAAGAATGTAATTTGACCTACTTCAAAAGTTTCCAGAATAGATAGCACTCTGTAAGTCACTGGGTATTATCACATTCACCATACAAATGTCCTTGGTGGCATCCCTTTTGATAGCTTCAATATTCCTATATCTTCAGTCACTTGAGTCACCTATACTAGTGAAGAAGAATTGCTGCCTCCTTTGAATCTGAGTAAAAACTTCCCGGAGCCAACTTCTGGGAAGATCTTGCTACTAAGAGGATCCATTATATAACAAGTGCTTGTCCTAATCCTCACTTTCACAGTCCGCAGTTCTGGGATTTGGATCAGGTAGGGCAGAAAAGGACTGTGAAGGGCCCGGGTAATGGCACAGACTTGTTTTGTAAGCATGAGGATGTTTGATATCCCAGATCCTATGTTTAAGAAGCCAGATGTGGTGGTGCATTCTTATAACCCATGAACCATGGATGTGGACACAATTCATTCCCTAGGGTTTATTGGCCAACTAGATTAGCCTAATCAGACATAGAGAAATCCTCAGAAAACAGATGCTACCTGAGGAATGACAACTAATGCTGAATACCCTCAGAGATATTCAGCCTTGTGGACTGAACAGCTATTGATTTCTTGAACTTTCTATCAAGAGATAGCCATTGATGGATTAGCTGGAACACAGCTTGTAAGTCACTCTAATTTCTAATAAATGAGTTCTGTTTCTCTAGAGAACACCAACTAATATAGCATACATGTAGAATAAACAAGTCTAGAATGTTTATGAAATAAGGATCACAGTTAATAAAAATACAGCAAACTGGAGATTTTTGTCAAATACATAGATTTTGGCTGCCTTTTTCACCAAATAAAAGCATAATTATGTGAGATGAAACTTGCTGATTATATATATATATATACACACGTATATATATATAATATATACGCGTGTACGTATATATAATATATATACGTGTGTATATATATATACACAATTTTACTATCTGTATACATCCCATAATATCATGCTCTAAGTCTCAAATATACACAATAGAATTTATTTGAAAAAAAGTCAAGAAGTCAACAGCTTGTTATGGAACTAAAATGTAAACAATCAATTAACTGAGTGACACTTTTAGCCAATAAATTAATTGGATGGCAAGTACATAAATGAAGAGTATTAATAAACTAAATGGCTAACTTGGCATTCTGTGCCCAGCAAAATGCCCTTGAAAGCTTGGAGGTGCATGCTGCTGAAGCCTTCTTTCCAATTATTTGACCTTCCTTCTCCTTTATCATCTTCTGACCTTTCTATTTATTTCCTTTCATTCATTTGCCATTTCACATCCCTGAGTAATTTTTAACTTCACAGTACATTCTGCTATAGTTTTCTCATTATCTGGCCTGTGGTCACTGGTGATGTATGAATAGATTTTAACTGATTTGACGTGAATTTCTGTATTTTCCACAGCTTGGTACCATTGCTGTTAGAAGAGCTTGCTTTGTGTTCAGTTGATGGCATTAGAGATTGATTCCTCAAGAGCATGTTAATGAATAAGATCTGAAAATAAAACCAGGAGAGATATCTAAACCTACAGATGTGCATGTTGCATCAGAGGATTATACAAAATAAGAAATAACAGCAAAATCCAACTCCTCCAAGAGATCACAAAATTAGAAATTGTGGAAATTAAAAATTAAAATAACCTAATTCAGAAATATAGTAGAAAGCATCACCAAAAGATTCTATGAAGCACTAGAAATAATATCAGAGATGGTACAGGTAGTCTAGTAAGTGCTCCAGTCAACCAAACTGTGTGGGACTACAGCATCCAAGAATTCTGGAGTACTATCAAAAGGCCCAACCGAATCATCCATGGGATAGGAGCTGAAATAAAACTAAAGGCATATAAAATGAATTGAATTAAATTGTGGCAGAAGTTCCCCAAATTTAAAGAAATAAATGAACATCCAAAAAATAGGCATTTAGAATCCCTAATAAGCATTACAGAAATGAATTGCTCCATGGCATATTGTAATTAATATGTCAGTCTCTGTCTACTCTAGCAAGACTCCTGAAAGTTGCTTGCATCCTCTGATGCAACATGCACATCTGTAGGTTTAGATATCTCTCCTGGTTTCTAGTTTGTTTGGGGCTTTTATCAGCAAGAAATTTTGAACTTTGTTTATGGTATTTCTGCATCAATTGGGGTGATTATATGGTATATATTTTTTAATCTATGTGGTATATTGCATTTATTGATTTCCATATGTTGAATTATCCTTGGGTCCCCAGAATGAAAACAAGTCATTCATAGTTCATGATTATTTGAATATGATTTGGAAAAAAATCTATTAATTTTTTAATCTATGTTCATCAGAGAAATGGATATGTAGTTTTATTTTTGTTGTGTTTTCTGGTTTTGTTATCAGGATAAATCTACCTTTGTATGCTGAGACTGGTCATATTCATTCCCCTTCTCTCTTTTGGTAAAATTTGAGGAGTATGGATTCTAGTTTGGCTTAGAATTCCTTTAGCTGTATCCCCAAGTTTTACTAAATTGTGCTTTTATATTCATTTAATCCTATGACTTTAAAAATGTCTCCTCTATTTCTTCAATTACCGACTGGCCATACAAGATATAGGTCAGCCAGTCTCTAATTTTTTTAGTAGTTTCTCTTGCTGTTGATGTCTAGTTTTAATCCACAATACCTTGATAAGATACAAGAACTATCCTAATATATTTTATTTGTTGAGACTTGCTTTTTGGCCTAACATGCCAATGACCTCTATTTTAGAAAAAGGTCTATACTCTGCTAAGAAGAATGTGTAGTTTTATTTCTGTTACAAGAAACATTTTGTATACATCTGTAAGGTTCCTCTAACTTATGCCTGAACTTTCTTTCTTTATTTTTCATTTAAATGACCTCTCTAAGCATGAGACTAAGATATAGAAGTCACACTCTATTATAGTATTAGGAACTATCAGGTACTTTATTCCCCTTAGTGTTTGCTTTATGTATGTGAGCCCACAGAGGTTTCCTAGTGAGATCGGAGATTGTTTTACCCAGAAGGATTGCATAAGAGGATAATTGGACCACAGGCCTGGGTACCAGGTGTTTGGAAGGGTCTACACTTGGCTGTATCTAGCAAGGGGGATGTAGCAGGAATCTTAAGAGGTCTTATTAATAAAAACAAACGTGAAGCCCGGTATTGGGGTGAATGCTGGAAGATCAGAGAAGCAGAACAAGCCACAGCTTCCTCACCTCGCCAATTCCTCAGCTGATCCTGTTTCCTCAGACTGGAAGCTTCTGTGTCCTCATCTGAATAGGTCTGAGCTGAACTGCTGCTCTAAAACCTGAAAGCTTAACCAGCTAAAAGCTTCTAGTTTCTGGTCTTCATGCCTTATATACCTTTCTACTTTCTGCCATCACTCCCTGGGATTAAAGGCTCACTTTCTGGGATTAAAGGCATGAGTCACCATGCTTGGATGTATCCTTGAACACACAGAGATCCAGGTAGATCTCTGCCTCTGGAATGCTAGGATTAAAGGCGTGTGCTACACTGCCTGTCCTCTATGTTTAATGTTGTGGCTGTTCTGTTCTCTGACCCAAAGCTATCCTGTGTTTCTGTCTTTCTTCTTGTCAACTAGGTCTCTCTTTCTACCTGATATTTTTTATCCCTCTTTCCTCAAGAGTACCCAGGGTGAAGTAGGGGCAAGTCCCCCATATTTATGGGAGCCCTCATGTTCATCACATAAATATTTATAATTCCTGTGTCTTCTTGAGGAATTGTTCTGTGTCTTAGTATAAAGTGATTTTTTTCTGATTGATTTTGATATAAATTTTTTGTTTGTTTTTATTTTTGTTTGGTTTTTGATCAGAGATCAGATTAGCTGCACCTGTTACTTTTCAGCTTCCATTCATTTGATTGACTTCCATGCCTTGACTCTTCGTATATGAGTATTTTCATCAGTGATGCGTGTTTCTTGGAAATGACTCCTGGGTTTGTTCATATGTATGTTTGTGTATCTGTTGTATGTGGTGCATACATGTGTGTGGTCATGTCTGTGTGTGTATGTGGTGCATGAATGTGTATGACATGTAAGTGTGTGTGTAAGTGTGTGTGTGTGTGTGTGTGTGTGTGTGTGTGTGTGTAGTGTGGTGCATCCATGTGTTTAACCACATACATGCATTCAGATTCAGAACATGTTGTACAGAGCCTTCTTCCATTACTCTCCACTTTATTACTCTGAGCAGGATCTCTCAATGAACTGAAGCTCACCACTTAAACTAGGCTGGATGACCAGAGATCTCTTTCAATCTACCTATCTCCATTTCCCAATGCTGGGCTACAGGCACATGTAATCATACTCAAATTTTCACATAGCTACTGGGCACTTACACCCAGGTTCTCATGCTTCTAGAGCAAGTGTTCTTACACATTAGGCATCGCCTCTGTCCTTGTAGCTATTTTAAAAATTTATCCCACCAGCCTATCTCTTTTTTGTAAGTTGAAGTCACTTATATTTAAGATTCTTACTGAGAGATGTTTACTAATTCCTGCATTTTGATTGACTAATTTTTTAGTTGCATAGACTATGGTTTGTTCTTCTCCTTTCTCAATACCATTAGACTTTTGCTGGTTTGCTGTGTTGGACATGGTAGAAACCTTCATTTGCTTACATAACCTGGATTATTCTTTCCCAGCTCATAAATAAGACCCTGTTTCTTCCTCTACTGTGGGTAGTAAACCTTTAGTATCTTCTATAGTGTGGACTTGGTCTCATGATCTGCCTTAGTTTACAATCATCTTGATATGTTTTAGTTTACTCTGAAGTTAAGGAGAAAGCTTTACTATAGATCACAGTCTTAACAGTTACTTTGAGTTCCTAAAACTTGTCATCTCATCCTCTCATAGCTTCTAGGGTGGTTTAGCAACAGATGTTATGTTATATTGGTATATTTGCCTTTGTAGATGCCATGGCACCTTTCCTTGCAGTGTTAACATTGCTATTTTACCTTGTAGTTTAAAATTTTTATTTATTTTTTGAAAGACTTATTTTTCACTTTTAAAATTATATGCACATGTGCACAAGTTCAATGCCCTAAAATTCTGGATGAGAATATCAGAGTCTCAGAGTCCCAGGAACTAGAGTTATAAGTCATTTGATAAACATAGATTAAAAAATCAATAGATTTTTTTTCCAAATCATATTCAAATAATCATGAACTGTGAATGACTTGTTTTCATTCTGGGGACCCAAGGATAATTCAACATATGGAAATCAATAAATGCAATATACCACATAGATTAAAAAATATATACCATATAATCACCCCAATTGATGCAGAAATACCATAAACAAAGTTCAAAATTTCTTGCTGATAAAAGCCCCAAACAAACTAGAACTAGAAAGAACATGCCTCAATATTATAAAGGCAATAAACAGTAAACCTATATAGCCATCATCATACTAAATGAGGAAAAACAATGCATTTCCTCTATAATCAGGAATTGAGGCAAGGGTGTCCACTTGCGTTCTTCTTACTCAGTATATTATTAAGCATCTTTATTGGGGCAATAAAAAAAGTGAGTCCAATAAGAAGCATGCAAATATTAAAAGAAGTAATATTAGGATACATATTTTCAGAGAGTATGATCCTGTTTTTAAAAGATAATAATGACTTTGACATAAATTTCTTATATATCAGATAAATAATAGGAGGCAAAATAAACATTCAGAAATCCACAGGCTTTCTATATAACAATTAATTGGGTGAGGAAGAAGACAGGGGGAAAATCTCATTTATTGTAGCTTAAAATAATACCTAAGAATAATCCTAATTAAGGCAATAAAATATTTCTACAGTGAAAAGTTTTTAAATGCTAAATAAAGACACTGAAGATGGAAAGACTTCTCATACTCACCGAGTGGCATACTCAATATTATACAAGTAGTTATGCTTCTCAAAGTAATCTACAGATCCTGTACAGTCTCTGTCAAAATCCCAATAACATGACATTCTTCACAGACACTCACACAATGCCACCCAATTCCCATAATTCATATGAAAGCAAAAATACTGATTGCTCAAACAATTGTAAGTGTAAAGAACAATTTTGGAGATATCACAACTCCTGATCTCAAAGTATAAAAGAAAACCACAGTAACAACAGCAACGTGGTGTGAGTTTCAACAACAATGTCAAAGTGTACATTAGAAAAATGCCAGCCTCCTTAACATATTCGGAAAATGTGCATTTGGAAAATTTCCACAGTGGAAGGAATTCCACTACATCCATATTTCTGGTCCTAAACAAAATTCAATTCAAAATTGATCAAAGATTTGAATGTAGGAAACTTTGAAATTGCTAGAGGATAACCCAGGTACACCACTTAAGATACTGACATAGGCAATGACTCTCTGAAGAAGATTCCAACACCGTAGTAAATAGTCCTAAAACTTAAAAGAATGGGTTACATAAAATTAAAATGCTTTTGCACACCAAATGGAATAATCATCAGAGTGAAGATAAATCTTATGGAAAGGAGAAAATCTTTGTCAGGTATACATCAGACATAGGATTGATGTCTATATTATATAAAGACAATAGCTAGGCAGGATTTCTGGGGAGAGAGAGGAAGAAGAAGAGGAATCTAGGTGCATGGATTATGTGGGAGAGATGCCAGGAGATGCAGAATAAGACAGAAGCACAGAAATGGAGAAGAGGTAGAAAAGCAATGTGGTAGAATATAGATTAATAAAAGCAGATTAATTTGTTATAAGAGTTAGTGGGGGACATGCCTAAGCTAAAGGCCAAGCTTTCATAATTAATAAGAAGCTTCCTTGTCATTATTTGTGAGCTGCTGGTCAATGAAAAAGCTTGCTACAAATAGGTTTAGGATAGAGTAATAGTAATATCAGAGATAAACAGCATTAAGGTTAATATGTGTACTGCAAAAATGTTAATAAGTCTTACAACTTAAATTAATCTGCCAACTTGTTCTGCATCTCCTGGCATCTCTCTAACATAACCCATGCTCCTAGATTCCTCCTCCACTTTCTCTTTCTCCCTGGAAATCCTGCCTATCTCTCCTGTCTAGCTACTGGCCATTCAGCTCATTATTAAACCAATCACACTGACACATCTTCACACAGTATAAACAAATATTCTGCAACATCTTGCTGTGGGATAACACTCTTGTAAACTGGTTTAAAAAAAATCGCTTACTGGCCAGTAGCCAGGCAGGAAATATAGGTAGGACTAGCAAACTAAGAATGCTGGGAAGAGGAAGAGTGGAGTCAGGAGTCACCAGCCAGACACAGAGGAAGCAAGATGACAAGGCAGAACTGAGAAAAAGTACCAAGCCATATGGCTAAACATAGATAAGACTTATAGGTTAATTTAAGTATAAGAGTTAGTCAGTAATAAGCCTGAGCTAATGGCCAAGTAGTTATAAATCATATTAACCCTCTGGTTGATTATTTTATAAGCAGCTGTGGGACCGTAGTGGGAGAGATTTGTCTGGACCACTTGGGGCCAGGTGGGACCAGAGAAACCTTTCAACTAGATCTATTTCTTTATCCTCCCTCGCTAACACTTTCACATCCCTAACACTCCACCTTTTACTTTCATGATCTACCTGCACCTAGCTTCCATATATGATAGTGAAGAGAACCCTAAGAAAGATACAGGGATCATTCAGCGACAGAGAAATGGTTTAATGGAGGGCAAGGGTTGGGGGAAAGAGAGTTTAGAGGAGCAGGAGGTCCCAGCTGGATCAGGAACAAAGTGAAAGAACAAGAAAAGAGATGCCATGATAAACGAAGACCCCATGGGAATAGGAAGAAGCAGAGTGCTAGAGAGGTCCCCAGAAATCCACAAAGATACCTCCACTATGGACTAGTGGCAATGGTCGAGAGAGTGCCTGAACTGACCTGCTCTGGTGATTGGATGGCAGAACACCCTAACTATCATGATAGAACTCTCATCCAGTGACTGGTGGAATCAGATGTAGAGATCCAGGGCCAGACCCCAGGTGGAGCTCCAGGAGTCCAATCAGTGAGAGAGAAGAGGGATAATATGAGCAAGAGATATGGAGACCATGATTGGAAAAAGCACAGGGACAAATAGCCAAACTAGTGGAAACACCTGAACTATGAACCAATAGATGAATCTACCAGGCTGGGCTGAATCCCCAGAGGAAACCTTGCCTTGGAGGAGGGGGGAATAGGGGTGGACTTGGGGGGGGGCAGGATGGAGGGGGAGGAGGGAAGACAGGGGAATCCATGGCTGATATGTAAAATTAAATTAATTATAAAATAAAAATATTTATTGAAAAAAAGAAAACACATGCTTATCTTTGTGGACTGACATTTTACTTAACACAATGATATCCAGGACTTTGAATTTTCTTTATCACAGCTGACTCAAACTGAATTAAGTATATGTACCAACATTTTATGTGTTCTTTTTATAATTGTTATTTTATTTTTTTATTTTATAATTTAATTTAATTTTACATATCAGCCATGGATTCCCCTGTCCTTTCCCCTTCTGCCACCTCCCACCCCCGCCGCCTTCCCCCCAGCCCCCCCCACATTCCCATCTCCTCCAAGGCAAAGACTCCCCTGGGGATTCAGCTTAACCTGGTAGATTCAATCCAGGCAGGTCCAGTACCCTCCTCCCAGGTTGAGCAAAATGTCCCTGCATAAGCCCCAGGTTCCAAACAGCCAGCTCATGCACTGAGGACAGGTCTTGGTTCTACTGCCTTGGGGCCTCCCAAACAGTTCAAGCTAATCAACTGTCTCACTTATCTAGATGGCCTGATCCAGTTGGGGGCTCCTCAGCTATTGGTTCACAGTTTATGTGTTTCTATTAGTTTGGCTATTTGTCCCTGTGCTTTTTCCAATCTTGGTCTCAACAGTTCTCGCTCATACAATCTCTCCTCTTTCTCGCCAATTGGACTCCTGGAGCTCCACCTGGGGCCTGGCCATGGATCTCTGCATTGCTTCCCTCAGTCATTGGATGAGATTTCTAGCACAACAGTTAGGGTGTTTGGCCAACCCATCACCAGTTAGGTCAGTTCGGGCTGTCTCTCGACCATAGCCAGTATTCTACTGTGGAGGTATCTTTGTGGATTTCTGGGGACCTCTCTAGCACTTTGCTTCTTCCTACTCCCATATGGTCTTCATTTGTCATGGTCTTTTATTTCTTGTTCTTCCTCTCTGTTCTTGATCCAGCTGTGATCTCCCGCTGTCCTAAGCTCTCTTTTCCTCTACACTTGTCCTTCATTAACCCCACTCATGTCCAAGTTGCTCATGTAGACCTCATCCATTTCTCTGTCATTTGGTGATCCCAGTGTCTTTCTTAGGGTCCTGTTTTCTAGGTAGACTCCCTAGAATTGTGAGTAGCAGTCTAGTCATCTTTGTTTTACATGTAGTATCCTCCTATGAGTGAGTATATAGTATGTTTGTCTTTCTGAGTCTGGATTACCTCACTCAGGATGATTTTTTTCTAGATCCATCCATTTGCCTGCAAACCTCATGATGTCATTGTTTTTCTCTGCTGAGTAGTACTCCATTGTGTATATGTACCACATTTTACTTATCCATTCTTCAGTTGAAGGGCATCTAGGTTGTTTACAGGTTCTGGCTATTACAAACAATGCTGATATGAACATAGCTGAGCAAGTGCCCTTGTGGTATGATTGAGCATTCCTTGGGTATATGCCCAAGAGTGATATAGCTGGGTCTTGGGGGAGATTGATTCCCAAATTTCTAAGAAAGCACCATATTGATTTCCAAAGTGGCTGTGCAAGCTTGCAGTCCCACTAGCAGTGGAGGAGAGTTCCCCTTGCTCCACATCCTCTCCAGCATAAGCTGTCTTCAGTGTTTTTGATCTTAGCCATTCTGACAGGTGTAAGGTGGTATCTCAAAGTCATTTTGATTTGCATTTCCCTGATGATTAGGGTTGTTGAACAATTCCTTAAATGTCTTTTAGCCATTTGAGCTTCCTCTGTTGAGAATTCTCTGTTTAGTTCTATAGCTCATTTCTTAATTGGACTGTGGGGCATTTTGATGTCTAATTTCTTGAGTTCTTTATATATTCTGGATATCAGCCCTCTCTCAGATGTGGGTTTTATATGTTCTTTAATCAGCACATAGGTTATTCCTATAAATTGACCACTGTGAATACTACAGTGAACCTGCGCTTCCAGGTACTTTTATAACAAGCTGACTGACTCTTTCAGGTATATATCCAGAAGTCATGTGGCAAAATCACGTGGAGATTCTATTTATTTATTTAATTAAGACATTTTTATTCATTTTACATACCAAACATTCCCCTCTTCCCTCCTCCTGCCCCTCCAGCTTCCCCCTCCCAACCCACCACCCATTCCCTCCTACAAGAAGGTAAGGCCTCCTATAGGGAGGTACATTTAGTAGATGTAGGTTCAAGCTCCTACCCCTGCCTCAAGGCTGCACAAGGTGTCCTATCATAGAAGTGGGCTCCAAAAGGCCTGGTCATGCACCAGGGATGAATTCTGATCCTAGTGCCAGGGAGTCCTGTAAGCAGACCATGCTACACAACTGTCTTGCTTATGCAGAGGGCCTAGTCCAGTCCCATGCAGGTTCCAAAGCTGTTGATCTAAATTTCAAGAGTTCCCACTAGTTTTGTTTGGTTGTCTCTATAGGTTTTCCCATCATGATCTTGAGAAAATATGGTGCATATACACAATGGAGTACAACTCAGCAGTAGAAAACAATGACATCATGAAATTTGCAGGCAAATGGATGGAACTAGAAAATATCATCCTGAGTGAGGTAACCCAGACTCAGAAGGGCAAACATGGTATATACACACTCATAACTGGATACTATATGTAAAGCAAAGGATAATCGGGCTACAACCTATAGCTCTAGAGAAGCTAACTAACAAGGAGGACCCTGTTATCCTGTTCCTGCCCAGCTCCTGTGGCCCTCAGAGCCAAGCAAACACACAGAGACTTATTAACTGTATGGCCATGGCAGGCTTCTTGCTAACTGTTCTTATATCTTAAATCAACCCATTTCTATTTATCTATAAGTTGCCATATGGCTCATGGCTTACCAGTACCTTACATCTCGCTTTTCATGGTGGCAGCTGGCAGTGTCTCTTTGCCTCAGCCTTCCTGTTCCTAGAATTCTCTTCTCTCCTTGTCCTGCTTATACTTCCTGCCTGGCTACTGGCCAATAAGTATTTTATTTATTAACCAATCATAGCAACACATTTAACATACAGAATATCCCACAGCACTTCCCCTTTTCTTTTTTTCAAAAAGGAAGGTTTTAACTTTCACATAGTAAAAGTACAGATAACAAAACAATTATCAAGCCAGAATTACAGTTACAATATATAGTATGTTTGTATTTGGCAAAATTAAAGATATCCTATCTATCCTATATTTGTGAGTCTAAGGTTTCATATCTTATCTTTTATCATAACTAAGGAAATTATAACTATCTAGTCTTCAACTACATCAATGACCTCAGAAGGATATACTAATACCTGAGAAATGGTAGAAGGATGCAAGCAACTTTCGGGAGTCTTGTGAGAGTAGACAGAGACAGAAAGTTGGGGCATCTGTCTTTAGCCCACAGGCCTAGAGTCTCTCAGTCACTTTTCTCTGTGTCCTGTAGAATGTCTTGGCTATTTTTGCCAAGAAGATAAACTCCATATAGAGTTTCTTCGATGCCCATCCTCCTCTCTGAAGTAAATTGGTGCTGCCAGGAGCAGACATTTCTCATTGTCCAGAAAGTCTAAATTTTTAAAACATTTTAAATGCCATATTCTGTAGGTCTTTTAAGTGTTTGAAGATTACCTACCTAATTGAATAATATCTATGTATACCTAAAAAACAACATGATTATAAGTTTGACTCTCATAGAAGACTAATTATTAATCTGTATTTCTTAATTATCCATTACAATCGAAATGAGTTACATAAACATAATACCTCAAATGAGAATAGAAATACATATACAGTATAACAAAATTAATTTAAACTTGTATCAATAAACTAAAATGCATAGCAATGTAAAACATTTTAAACAAGTTGCTTTTTAAAAGTAGATTCAATAATCTGCCCTTTCATACTATCATATCATATCTATATCATATGCTCTTTTCTTCTTTAGAAAGATCACATTTATAAACAACCTGATTTAAACAAAAATATTGGTTTTTCTCTGTCCTACACCAGAGGGCTCTTCTGATATGGACCAAAAGAGTCTCTTAACTATTTTTTTTAAGCAACATGTTTGGGTTTAGAGAAGTAGTGAGCCAAATCCATCTCCAAAGCCAGCTTGGTATATTTGGGAATTTGGGCATAGCTTCTCTTACTACTTCCTGCTGGAGGGGGGCGTTGTATCTTGTGGGGACACAAAGAAAATTTTTAGGCTTATGGGTAGTATGTGAGGGTGTATTGTCTGAGCCAGTTGCCTTGAAACTGTTCTGGATGTTGGATCATCTAGGCCATGGTGTCATCAGAGACATTTCAGGGGGTCTTAGCTGGTCAAACCTGATGTATCTTAATCTGGAACAAATCCATAGCCTCTGGCTTTCTGTGGAAACAAAAGCAGAACCTCCTTTCCAAAGCAACATATCCTTACATTCAATTTTGAAGTCAGGGTACCTTTAAAATATACTTATTGGTTTAACTCAACTATCTTTATAATCAAATGTCTTTCTGGAGTTAAGAATATCAAAGACAACATAATCCAGATTCCCTGTGTGATATCCATCTTTACATGACTTGTTTTTTATACTACCTTTATTGTCTCTTTAAAGACTTTATTTTTAGAAACATTCTATTTCTTTTTTTTGCTATTGATTTTAGTTTATTGTGAATTTAAAATTATTTTGTTATACTGTATGTCTATTTCTTTTTTTTCCTTTTATTTTATTTTACAATACCATTCAGTTCTACACATCAGCCATGGATTCCCTTGTTCTCCCCCATCCTGCCCTCTTCCCCTTCCCCCCAGCCCACCCCCCATTCCCACATTCTCCAGGGCAAAACATATTTCTTTTTCTCTTTCTTCCAAGCCTACATACATTTTTACACACATTGTAAAGCATTTAAAGTCTTGTTCCATCTGAATCTGTCTTATTGTGAATCTATTTTTTTAAACCCCAGCATTCTAAGACTGAAATGGCACTGTGGCTGCTGGCTCCACCCACGTCAGCTTCCCAACATGGCGGTGGTACAGTTTACTGCCAGCTCTGGGCCTGCAGCTGTGTGTACCATCAAGTATCAGAAGCAGTTCTATCAAAGCAGCATGTAGCCCAGAAACCTCTTTTTTTTGTTTTTTTTTTTTTGTTTTTGTTTTTGGTTTGTTTTGTTTTTGTACTAGCAAAGGCCAAATCCACCATGCAGCAGCAGTGTAATGTGCAGCTTCGAGACGCCTCCTTCCTGCCAAACTGCAGGTCAAGCTTGCATGCCATGAACCTGCCATACCTGCAGTCTGCTGCTAACTTGAGAGAGCTAACTAGGAAGCTGTTTCTAGCTACGTTTTAGAATCTTTTTTCCCAGGTTTTATGTGGAAACTCTTGCCAACCCATTGGGCGCCATTTATAGCTGAAGTTATCCTGTTCCTGCCCAGCTCCTGTGGCCCTCAGAGCCAAGCAAACACACAGAGACTTATTAACTGTATGGCCATGGCAGGCTTCTTGCTAACTGTTCTTATATCTTAAATCAACCCATTTCTATTTATCTATAAGTTGCCATGTGGCTCATGGCTTACCAGTACCTTACATCTCGCTTTTCATGGTGGCAGCTGGCAGTGTCTCTCTGCCTCAGCCTTCCTGTTCCCAGAACTCTCTTCTGTCCTTGTCCTGCCTACACTTCCTGCCTGGCTACTGGCCAATAAGTATTTTATTTATTAACCAATCATAGCAACACATTTAACATACAGAACATCCCACAGCAAGGGAAACATGGATTGCTCTGGGAAGAGGAAATAGATGAGATCTCCATGAGTAAACTGTTGACAAGGGGTGGGCAATGGAGAGTAGGGGGTGGGAGATGAGAACATAAGGGAACAGGATGGTCAAGCTGGAAAGCGGATGGAGTGGGAGAGCAATGAAAGAGATAACATGATAGAGGGAGACATCATGGGGATAGGGAGAAACTGAGTGCTAGAATTCCCAGTAATCCACAAGGATGACCCCAGCTTAGACTACCAGCAGTAGTGGAGAGGGTGCCTGAATTGACTTACCCTAATAATCAGATTAGTGAATACCCTAACTATAATCATAGAGCCTTTCTCCAGTAGCTGGTAGAAGCAGATACAGAGATTCACAGCCAAACACCAGGCTGAGCTTCAGAATTCCAAGAGAGAGAATCAGGATTCTGTGAGCAAGGGGCATCGAGATTCTACTTTTTTAATTCTTAAGTACCTCTATATTCACATCCATAGTAACTACAATGATTTCCAATCTCTTCAGCAGGAAATAGGAATCTCTATCCTCAGCAGCATTTCTTGTTAGTTTTCCATATGCACAACTTTCATTTCACTTAGAGGCCATTGTATGAGATTGTATGAGATTACTCTTCCTTACTACTTGTGATTACTTAATGATAGAGGCTGTGCTGTATTATGAACCTTATCTGTGGTCCCTGCCATAGTGCAGTATATAATGCATACTGTATATCCTTGCTGAAATGTGTGGAAAGGAGAACTGATAATTTATTACAGTCTGTTACAGTGTGTGTGAACCTGTAATGTTCCCCTCAAAGCATGTATCAAAGGCTTCTCCTTCAGAGTGGCACAACTGGAAAATGATAGGAAATAAGATGTATGTCCTTATGAGAGGCCTTTTGTCTTTGGCAACAGGCCCTTGCAGGGAACGCCGGGGTCTTAGCCTGTCCCTCTCTTTCCTAACGCAGGCATAAGATGAATGCATCTTCCTGACAATGATGTTCATGAAGCCCAGTCTCAATGCTCTAGTGTCAATGGTTCATGAGCTAAAAGCTATAAACCTGTGAACCAAAATGAACCTTTTCCCTTCAAGTTAATTATCGCAGATATATATTTACAGCCAAAAGCTAACACACACTGAGACTAAATCAGAAAGTCAGAAGTTCACATCTCTAGACCATTTTGGTGCTTTCTTTGCTCTCCCTCCACTCTCTCCTGCCCGTAGGATTGCTTTATGAATTTTCTATAAATGTAAATTTATGAAATAGTACGATATGATGGTGGAGACTTTTTTCTTATCAGATCTTTAGACCATTTAAAAAGTAATTATATGAACTCTCAGTGTTATTAGTTATGTTCATTGAATTGGCATTTTCATTTTGAATCCATTTTTAATTACACTGGACACATTTCATCGATATTTCTTCTGAGACGAGAGGAGTGCATAATGGTGTTTGCAGGAACGTATGCAGCAGATCAAATGGAAAATGTCTACACATGCAGCCATGCCAGGCATGATCTGAGTCACGGGTAAGGTCTAGAAAACACCCCACAAACTTACACAGTGTCTATGCTAGCAGGTAAACTCAAGAACACAGAGGTAATTAACAGCTAACCCCATCTATGGAACCCAAAACCACTGGTTGTTTGACGGTTCTCTTCATTAATTCTGAGAGGGAAGAAAAAGAAAGATAAAGGGGAATTTCCCAGCTGAAGTCTCATGACCTTCACCTGAAAACAAGCAGAGGAATGCAGAAGCATGCTGCTGTGGGCTTATCGGTGTGGGGCCAAACCTCAGTGTGCAGGTGTGGGAGCCCCATCCCACAGGGTTAAAGAACAAAGCGGGGTAGCTGGCTCATGAACAAGAAAAAGCAAAAGATCCATCTGTCTTTGTGGATCTAAGGGCTCAAACAAAAGACATCTTGACTTTGACTAGTGGCTTAATCAATAAAAATGGGCCAGATAATAAGTATTTTAGGCTTTGATGGGATTATCAGGTCTCTGTAATATTTTATTCATTTTTGTTTGTTTATTTTTTAAAATCTTTTAAAACACATCTGAAAAAAATAGACTGTGTGGTGCACTCACCCCCTGCTCTATTGTTTCCAGTTCCTGGACAAACCATCATCCATATCCTGTGTTTCATTAATTCTTCCTGCTGATGGTCATTGTTGCCATTTTCCCCAGTACAGAAACACTCTAGGATAGACAGTAAGTCATATTTGCTTTCAGTGAGTCTTCAGGTTCTGTGACTGTAAGACAAGTTGCTAAACCGTCTTATTATTAAAAACCCAGAGCCAGATATTAGGGTAAAAACTGAGAAATCAGAAAAGTAGAAAGAAGTCAGCCACGTTCTTACCACTTGGAAATCCTCAGCCAAAGAGACCTACTTCCTGTATACCCACGCCTATATACCTTTCTGTTCTGCATCTCACTTCCTCTCTCCACCCAGCTACATCACTTCCTGTCTGTCTGTATAGACCTCCAGACCTCTGTGTTTAATTCTGGGATTAGAGGCCTGTGTCATCATGCCTGGTTCTGTTCCCCAGTGTGGCCTTGAACTCACAGAGATCCAGACGGATCTTTGCCTCCCAAGTGATGGGATTAAAGGTGTGTGCTTATATTGATTGACTTCTATGTTTAATATAGTGGCTGGCTTTTTCCTCTGATCCTCCGATAAACTTTATTAGGGTGCACAATACATTGGAGGACACAATATAACATCATATGTGATAATAACTAGTTCTTCAGCTTCTCTTGGTCTCTTTCTTAACTCATAAATATATATGTGCAACAATAATTAATGAAAATAGACTATAAATTTGAAAAAGAGCAAAGAGAGGTATATGGGAAAGTTTGGAGGGAGGCAGGCAAGGGAGGGGTAAATGATGTAAGTATTATTATAATATAAAAAAGAAATAATAGTTTTAAATCTATATGGTAGTTATTTGGCAGAAAACCCTTCAGTTTGGGTGATGTGTGTAATTATTCCTTATAATTAGGTTAGAGCTATAGATTTATCTGGGAACATCAATCATCTATCAAAGGCCATATTGCCCTTGTCTCTTGGCACTGGTGATTTCCTACTGTTATTATTTAATAAAGGTGTTATGTACAAGGTTGTTTACTGTAAAGTTACTATGTCCCTCTTTGTAATAAAATAATGTAAGAAATTTTGAAATTACTAAGTCTTGTGCTCCTTATTACACTAAACCTTCTCATTACCATTTATGAGTTTTTATTCCCATATATGTTATGATTTTATTATATGAGCTCTGACTTTCTTTTTTCCCTTCTCCCTCTACCCCATCACTTTCTCTCTCTCTACTCTACTTCTCTCTTAATGTTTCAGTGAGAATTCATGTAATTAAAATGTTTTGGTGAATTGTTGTCATCATTCATTTTGATGATCAAAAATATCTCAGATACTGTCAATTGTGTCTATTTGTCATGTGTCTTCCTCTCATGTGAATCTTATTTCTCTTCTGGAACATTTGTTTTATTTGTGTGTATATATGTGCGTGCCTGTGTGCGTGTGCATGTGTGTGTGTGTGTGTGTGTGTGTGTGTGTGTGTGTGTGTGTGTGTGTATACAGGTTCCCATAAGGTGCAGAAGAAGGTTTTGAGTTCTCTGGAGCTGGAACTATAAGTGGTTGTCAGTTTCTTGATTAGAATGTTGGGAGTATAGCCCAAGTCCTTTGGAAGGGCAGTACATGCTCTTACCTGCTGAGACTTCTCCCCATCTCCTATTTCTTATAAAATAAGATAATATTGGTTATTAATCTCCCTGCTCACACCCTCTTTTTTGTTGTTGTCATGTAGGTTCGGTGTTTTCTCTAGGAATCTTTGTTTGAGTTATTATTCTTGTTGTTTTGGGTATGGTAATGGTATTGTGTGTGTGTGTGTGTGTGTGTGTGTGTGTGTGTGTGTGTGTGTAAAAAATGGCCTTGGCATACAACAAGACCACCACTGCAAAGCATGTGGGGATGGCATAATGCTCAGTTACCCTCCCAGTGACAGTGATTTGAAAACAGAAGCCTAAGAAGGTGTCTAGACTTCCCCTTCACTGGCATTAATGAGGCAGGACGCTTTCAGGTGCCACACAGGCTGATCAGGAACACTGGTCTTTCAAC
This sequence comes from Peromyscus leucopus, assembly GCF_004664715.2. Lineage (NCBI taxonomy): Eukaryota > Metazoa > Chordata > Mammalia > Rodentia > Cricetidae > Peromyscus > Peromyscus leucopus. Next base: position 29,485,863 of record NC_051079.1, on the reverse strand, counting down.
TTCATCTGATGAGAACTCAATGTGCTCTTGTCCTCAATGATGTGGTCAGAGGAGGCTTTAAGTCAGACACAATCTCATGACATAACTAACACTCAGCATATTCAAGCTGAACCAGCTCGACTTGAGTTATAAAAAGTGACACACATAAACCAATCCCTGGGCAACAGAGATGTTAGAGTGCCTGACAAGGATTTATAGTGGCCAAGAAAAAAATGGTCTGTGAGAATAACAATCATGTTTGAGAGTAATGAATGTCAATTCTCAGGAAAGGTACAGACATATTAAAAATGAAATAAAAATTAAAAACAATCAAAATAAACCATTGCAGAATGTAGATCACAAATGAAATAATGGGAAAATTTCAAGAGAGAACAATATAAAATAAAGAGTCAAAATAACTGAGAGGGGAATGGGGTACATGCAATAGTAGAGCAATTGCTTGGAGTGCTGAAGGACTTGGGTTCAACCATACAATAAATAAATAGCTCCAAGGAACACAACATTATATCATAGTATATAACAAGTGTTTCATTGGTATCTCAGGGAGAGAAGAGAAAGATGACCGCAATAAATATCAGTCATAAAAGTTAATAGCTGGAAAAATCTTCAAATTTGGCAAAATATATGTGGAAAAAAGTCTAAGCAAGTATACAATAGGCAATCAATTAAAAGTTACTTAATGGCACACTAAAATGACTTCAGTAAAATCTGAATAGATGTTTGTAATGTTGAGGGAACATGTTAGATTAAAAGATTCCCTAGCTTGCCCTGTAGTTCAGATGTCAACAATCTGCATCTAAGACAAAGGAATGCCCATGATTTCAAACACAGAAATTTGTGCATAAGGAAACATGTCTCGTTTATTGTAAGCCATAGTCTATACAAGCTCTCAGAGCATCAGTCCTGTGGTGTGACACCTTGCACAGACTTGGTGCAGTGGGAAAGAGCTTGGACCTGCCTAGGCTCAGTGTGTTGGGCTCTGCTGACTCCCCATGGGAGACCTCGATTTTGGGGATGTGGGGATACGGAGTGGCTTGGCAAAGAGGCTGGAGGGTGGTAGGAAGGAGGAGGGGGGATCTGTGGATAGTATGTGGAGTGAGTAGAAATTTTCTTAATAAACAAAAATAAATAAATAAAAGAAAATCAAAATCATTCTCCTCCAGGAATTTAGTTTTGTTTATCAACTGAGTGTAACTTTAGCATAAAACTCAGGGATGGGATGTTGTCAACTACTCTGTTTCCACGGCCATTAGATGCTTGCCATTTTAACAATGTTCTTCTCATATTCAAAGAAGATAATACTCTTTTAGGGAATGATATGGCTTAGATTTTCCCATTATGAAAAAATGCATCACTCTATACACGATGAATGTAAATTAATAGTGAAAATTTACTACTTGTCAGATATATACTAATAATTAAGACAGTGCTAAGAGCTTTAAATTCATCTCAATATTAATTATAAGCTAACAAAGTAATTAATATTATTTTCCCCACCTTAAATAAGATGCTAAACCATATTGCTCATAAATTGTCTAGCCAGGATTGGGATCTGATCTCATCATTCAAGCTATCAAAAAACCTAGATAGAGAGATTCCTGAAGCTGGGGTCTGAGTAAGGTGGCTTTTAATACCAGAATAAGAGTCCAAAATTTACTACCAAAATTTACTACCTAAATACTGAGGATTTTGAAAAAAGATGCAATGTAATTAGAATACTATTGTAGGAGGAGTAATATAAGTACACTGTAAAGAGATAAGGAACATATATTTTAAATATCATTAAATCCGTAATTTTAGTATAAAATATATAAAAAATGAATAAAAATGTAAACTATAAAGTATTGGATACATGTTTTCTACTGTGGAATATGTAAAGCCCACTGAAGCTAAGTAGAAAAGTACACAGAAGACGTGCGGGCAGAATCAGCAGAATTAGCAGTTGATTGAATTTAGAATCAGAGTCACACACTATGTTCTCAGTAAATTTATGATGATCTATCAATGCTTTTACCTATAGCATAGTGTAAATTTGATTATGGAAAGTTTGAAATCTTTAAAAAAAGAAAATACCATAGCAAAATAATTAGCTGTGTTTATGGGTGGGTGTGTGCTTAAGATGTTTATTTCAGAATTCCTCTTATATTTTATTTCTTTAAATACGTATTTAATTGGAATTAAATTGTATCACTTTCCTCCCTCTCTTCCCTCTCTCCAAGTCCTCCCAGCTACCCCCCTCTAACCGTTCCCATGCTTCCCTCAATTTGATATGCTATTTTCTTTGATGATTATTTTACATACATATGTGAATATTTGTATGTAGATTATATATAAAACCTGTTGAGTCTATTTTCATTGGTGGTAGGTATATGCTTTCAAGGACGAACACTCTGGATTAGACAGCCAATAAATAATGGGGTTTATCCCTGAGAGTGACTAATTCTCCTGCACCAGCAGTTATTAGCTGCCTATAGTTCTTCATCTAGGGGTGATATCCCACAAAATTTTCTTCCTTCCACACTAGTGTGTCCATTGGTATTGACTGTTTAGGTCTTGTTTATTTAGCCATTTCTAGGAGAAATTCACAGCAGACTTCCTGGTATGCCAGTTCTGACTTCCTCGAATGCTGGTTCTGACTTCCTGGTAGGCTGGTTCTTAGAATCTTTCAGGCCCCTCTATCATGATGTTCCTGATGACATAGATAGAGGAGCTGTGATGTAACTGCATCACAGCCTTTCATCTTGATAAAAGCTGACACACAGGGAAACTAGTATTGCTGTGTTGTGTGCCACTTTTCCTGGTGATCTATGAGCAGACAACTACTAACCCCAGATAAGAGACCATTGATAGAACATAGTAGTGATTTGATTCTACCAAAGTCCATCATGACAAAGTAGTTTGTGGACATTAAAGGAGTATGTGTAAGGGAGGTCTGAAATAAAGGAGCAAGAAGACTCATGGGAAGCTGCACCACCTCAGCACAGGTGACACTTCTTGGAATCTGCAACCCCAGAGCTCTCTTCCGCTTCCAAATTTTGGGGAAGGGTATTATGAAATTGTTAAGTTTTCTTTCTGAGCTTTCCCAGATTTGTGAGTTTTGTTTACTTCCTGACTATCATGAGCCACCCTCGTCCCTCCAGGAGGGAATATTCAATTCTTGAGAGATTTGCTACACAACCTGTGAGTTAGCCTCAGTCAGATTATTAGACCAGCTAAATTTATATCCTTCACAACACCTGATTGTAGCTTATTCACAATTAGTGAATAACAGTTACTGGGACCTCAGATATGTGCAGACTGAACCTTGCTGCTGCATTCCCATTTTCATAGCGAATCAGAAGGCAACAAACAACACACCTCTATTGTAAAAGAGTAAATAATTTATATAGCACCATGAGACTATCTCTATAAAACTTTAGATCTCCCCTCAAATTTCCTCAAAGAGATACTTTTTCCATGAATCTGCACATGGATTTCATAGGGCTGGAGCTTTGAACAGAAATGTTCAGAATTCCAAATCTTCATGAATACCTTTGATGTAAAAGATTTTTGAAGTCCACCGAGCTGAACATATTTAAAGATTTCACTTAACATTTCCATTTCAGAGCACACTAGAAATACTGGCAAAATGTCACTCTCTAGTAAGTAAACTAAATCCTCCCCGATTGGTTTTTTGGTCTTGCCAACTGTCTTGCACCAGTTCTGCCTATTGGAGTACACCCTGCCCCAGCAACAGTTTTCTTCAGGGATTGCAAATATGCAAAGCGAGAGGCTCCTAGCAGGAAGATTCAAATATGAGATAAGAACCAAAGAAGGAAGCGAATCAATACTAGGATCAGAAACAAAAATAACTGTTAACTGGTTTGATACAGGATGATGGTAAAATGCTAAAAGGTAGATTTTTCTTTAGTAACTATGAGTCACTTTTTAAACTACTGATCAGCTATATTCCTCGGGTGAATCCTTAAGGGTTAAATAATTCTGCTAGGCATTCACGACCAGTTGAAAGTCCAAAGATTGAAAAGAAGAAAGAAAGAAAGAGAGAGAGAGAGAGAGAGAGAGAGAGAGAGAGAAAGAGAGAGAGAGAAAGAAAGAAGAAAGAGAGGAGAAGGGAGGGGAGGGAGGGGGAAAAGAGGGAGAGAGGGAGAGAGAGAGAGAGAGAGAGAGAGAGAGAGAGAGAGAGAGAGAGAGAGAGAGAGAGAGAAGGAAAGAGAAAGGAAGGAAGAGCTGGTTTAACAACACAACATTGTATCTGAGATTCAATGAGGTGATTTTTTTTTAAAAAAAATCAGTGGAAAGGAGAAAATATATATATAAGAAAGGGAGGTGCTTAGTAAGCTAGTAAGCGTCCTAGCAGTAATGAAATTTAAATATCATATGTTTTCTTTTTCTCTCACGATAAGCTTATGGGGCAAGTTGTCCTTATGCTTACATAAGGACAAGTTATCCTTGTCCCAGGTTTTGATCACACAAGTTCTAAAACAAGGCTTTTCATTGAAAAGAAGAAAATGGCTTATTATTTTATGCATGGGTAACAAATAATCCTCTTCACTATAGTATTACAAAGGAAAGGTATAGACATGCTAGGGTAGCATACATAGGGACTATGAAATTGCATTTGGGAGACCAGGGATGTCTCTTAGGTGATATGATGTATCATGTAACTTTTTAGGGGAGAAAAGTAATCAAAGAGTTGAAGACAGCCAGGCAAGCAAGGCACAGGGAGTTTCACAGCTTTGATGTCTACTGAAATCACACAATAAATCCAGTCACTTGAAGGTTTTTCTACACCCTGAACACAAATCTTTTATTTTACTTCTTAGGACTCCTCTAGTGTTTAATGGCAAGTTCAAGAATAATTAGCTATTACAAGCTCTCCCAACTATACAGTCTAAATAAGACATGATTCATCATGGTCACTATCTAGTAGCTTCTTCCACTTTATTTTCTTTGTGACAAGTATTACTCTCTCTAGACTATTTGGTTATTTTCTTTCCAAATGTGCTTAGCAGAATGTAAGTCTAAAGAGTTAGATTCTAGTACACATCTCTGTCTATAAAATCATGTATCTCGGACTGTCTCTGATACACAGGAAAGGCTCAGTCAGTGCTTGTCAAATAAGGAATAGCTGTCTTCTGTTCCAAGGGAAACAAAACTTAGGAACATCTGCTATACTTCTGCCCTGACATTTCGAGCAGCATATTAAATCTACATTCCTTGACTTTAGTATGAACATTGAGTCATAAAACAATGCCAGAGAATCCATTCTGACACATTAAAACTTTATGGGAGTGCCAATATTTGATGAAATATAATCATTGTCACTGTACTAAATGGTTTCATGACAGTCATCTGCAGATATCTGAGGATCACAAGTCTCAGCTGTGCATCTTGCACCATCCATTTTTGAATCTTACCTATCTCTCCACAAGAACAAAAATACAAAGAAAAATCAACTCAGTTTATTAAGTCTTTGTTGATGACATGTTCTTGGATAAAGCTGTTGAGTAAAGGAGTCAGTAATTGTGCTATTATTCAAAAGCTAATAGAAAGGGAACATGGAAGACTTCTTATTAAAATGCCTTTTCATTTATAAACCTTTTCATGGTATAAGAATGAGTTTAAACCACAGTGGAATAGAGTCTCGGTTTGAATTGTCCAAAGGTGTTGTTATCTTTCTATGCACTGGTTCAGTAGTATTCACAGTGATAAAAACTAACTGAATGGATTAGAATACAACAATGGCAGGCACTGGGCTCTATGTATGCATAGCATCCCTCCAATTCTCATTACAATAACATGCTACACACTAGATAATCTCTATTTTGAGATGTGAAAATTTCAGGTCAGGGAAGTTTTTCTGATAAGTCAGAGTGGTTCCCATCGGAGTTTGTAGCTATCTGATCTCAGAGCCAATTTCTAGTCAGTAAACTATATGAAACAAACATCTAACATTTTTCTTTCCAAATGAGAAATCTACTCATTTAGTTCCTACTTAGTTGCTTTATAATTCATATTAATTTCTGCTATTGAAAGCAACTGCTCTGTTTATGTGCTTTATCATAGACTTAAATGTACAGAGAATCAATACTAAATCCATTTTCTATTGAACTGGAATCTTACATTCACTGACCACAGAAAGAGATTAAAAATGCCCAGATACCAAAGTTCTGACTGAATCTCAAAGCAATTAAAGATCAGAAATTGTACTCACAACTCAGATTGCTGTTGTTACTCCGTAGTTAAAGTGCAAGTTAATATGGGTGTAATATGTTCCATTCCAGCCATTGATGCAATCTCTGATGCAGTGAAAACATTTTGTTAAAATACTTTCTACTTTCCTTTGTTTGCTCTCCACTCTGGATCCAGTCATCCATCATACAGTTCATGACTTAGTTTGATAGAGGGATCAATGATTCCCAAATGATTTGACTTTGGATTCAATCTTATTTGTTACAGTGTCTATCTGAGAATTCTACTTGCTTAGTTTTTTCATTGTTGTTGTTTCCTTTATTGGTTATTTATTTTTTTCTTTTCAGACAAGGTCTCATATAATACAAGCTGGCCTTGAACTTGCTCTGTAGCCCAAGTCATCCTTGGAGACATAATATTCTTACCTTTACTTTCTGAATACTAAGATTACTACAATAAGCCAGTGTACCCAGTCATCTGAGGGCATTAAAAGATAACAGCCATACATAGGCCTAGGTTCTAAAAGTAAACAGCCTCATACTTTGTATTTTCAGGTCAAGTTACTTATTCCTTTAGAACCTACGTTTCTTCTTCTACTTAGGTAAAAGAAATATACTTCCCAAGTCTTTTTTATTTCTAAGGCATTACAAAAGCATGTTATTTAATGTGAAGCATTTATTAACAGAGGAAAGACGATCTAAGCATGAATCATGATGTCTAAATTTCTTCCATTATCCTTGACCCTGGAGCTAGTTCACTTGGATGATTCTAGGGAAAAATGAAGAAAGTTGAGCATCCACCTTAATTTTTTCTTTCCTTTTTGTGTCAGAATCTTACCTGCCTCCTGGTCATTACCACCATTCCAACATATTTGCCCAGCCCTTGTCTCTTATTGTGTTGCCATAGATTTGATCAGAGGACAAGATAGGAGAGCCAGTCAAGAGGAATCTCTATTACTTGGGCTTTTAACAGATTCTTAATTAACTTATCCATTTCTTGAATTGAGAATCTAGGAAAGTCACATATATTCTATACTGGTAAAGTATAAGTGGCCAAATCTAAGACTTACACATCTTAGATCTAATCAAGCAACTGCTTGACTTGTTAGCAATCATGGGAAATAGTGCTGATATTTGAGCAAGGAGCTACCCAGGATCTCCAGTGTTTTGCCTCTGTAGAACTTTCCCCAAACCATCCAGTAAGTATTTACATATTGTATTTATAGAAGATGCTGTTTACTTTACACACACACATACACACACAAACATACATATACACACACATACACACACAATTATTTTTGGAAGACAAGCTATAAAGATGTATGAAATTGTTTAATTAAAATGTAGGTTTGGAAAGATCTTTTTAATACTTGTTTTTCTTATTATTCTCTTATATATTACAACCTAACTGCAATTCCCCCAGTGTCCCCCTGCCATCTTCAATCTCCTCCAGATCCATGCCCCCTGCCTCCCCTCAGAAAAAAGCAACCAAACAAATAAAAATAAAAATAAAAAATCAACCAAATATGGCATAACAAGCTACAAACCTCAACATAAAACCAAACACACTGAACCTGATGGAAGAGAAAGTGGGGAATAGCCTTGAACACATTGGCACAGGAGATATCTTCCTGAACAGAATACCAATAGTGCAGGCATCAAGATCAACAATTAATAAATGGGACTTCGTGAAACTGAAAAGCTTCTGTAAGGCAAAAGACATCATCAATAGGACAAAATAGCAGCCTACAAAATGAGAAAAGATTTTCAACAACTCCACATCTGACAGAGGGCTGATATCCAAAATACATTAAAAAAAAAAAACTCAAAAAACTAGACATCAATGAACTAAATAATCCAATTAAAAATAGACTACAGATCTAAACAGAGAACTCTCAACACAGTAATCTCAAATGACTAAGAAACAAAGAAATGTTCAACATTCTTAGCCAACACAGAAAAATCTTAATGAGAGATTTTTCTGTAGAGAATGACAAGGAACACATTCCCCCTAATATCATAGACTACAGGGGACTAGATAAACAAAAATACTGAAAGATTTAAAATCAGTCATCTTTCAACATTTTTAACAATTCACATCCATTCCTTTTACTAATACATGTTTTATACAAATACTAACCAATAGTACTCTTTCCAAGGGACCAGGGAACATTATTTGACTTTGCAACCTGTTTCACACTGAGAAAAGCCCATGAATCAGAAGGTTAGTGACTGAGTATTATTTGTATATGCAAACATAGGAAGTTCTCTGAGTTCTTCATCTTGCTTGACCCTACTTCACATTTTCCACGGCTGATTTCCAGAAATGCAAAACCTTGAATGAAAACATAAATAAAGTCAAAGCTTAAAGCACAATTCCAGAGCCCAGGTGATCACGCTATGGTCAGAGTAGTAGGTTACAGATAAACAACTAGATATTAAACAGTGATAATTCTTCTTCATACAAGCCAGTTAAAGTTTATTAGCTATTTCTTCTCCAATAGTTACCCGGTTTATCGACTAAATGACTCATTTAAAAATTTGCGATTTTTAAAATTTTACCACGATTAACCCAAGCAAGCATTTATGATGCAAATGTGTTTCTATAAAACACATGTATCCATTCATATGAAAATCTCCTTGAGTTGATTAAAGAATGCACACCCAGAAAATGATAACCATTCCACATGCACTAACTTGTTGTCTTTCATTGCTCCTGGAATTTCTTTGGCCCCATCCAGCTTATCCCAGCCTCCCTGACTTCTTAAGCAATTTCACTTGGAGTGTTGGATTTGAAAGGTTAGGTCATGGATGAAAATGTAACTCCCTTGCTTCAGCCTAAGATGATGCTTGTCTGTCAAGACTCCTTAGCCTTTCAACCCACATAAAGCTTCCAACCAGAAACGCCATTACAACCACTGTATCACTATTTTCCAGTAATATGTTAAATGCCACGAGGTTGACCTCTGCAAAGCTTTAATTTAGTTTTCATTGTATTACAAATTTTTAACATGCTGCTTAAAACATTGATTTATAACTATGATGGTTGAAAAAATGAACAAATACTAGCCTTGAGGTTTTGTTTTATTTTGTTTTTTTTTTTTTTTTCCAGTCCTGGGAATGGAATGCAGGGCCTTATGAATGCTCTGCAAGAGCTCTTCCCCTGAACTACATCCACAAACTTTCAGGTCTTGTTGTGTTTCCCAGAATGACATCTGACCTGACTGACTGTGACCTCCCTATGACACACGAGTCGCTGCAAGCTTCCATTCCTCCTACCTCTCCAGTAGTGAGAACATACCAGTTGCCTGGTTCTGCCTTGAGAACTTGGAGTTATTTGGACATAAACACACATATTTATTCAAAATTAAAACACAGACTCTACAGCTCACTGACATGACAGATATACCCATTTCATACACTCAGTGTCAAATGAAATTACATAATCCTACAGGCAATTCTCCTTGCACAACTTGAATGCAGCCTCCCAAAGTTGGCCCATTCCTTTCCTGGGCATTGAAAAATTCCCTCATACTCTGCTCAAACCTCCTTAGAGTTTTCTGTTTATTCCAGCTGATGTGGAAATTAATGAAGTTCATCATCCTAATCGCAGGGTGCTGATGGCTCGTGTTCTTCAACATAGAAGTCTACATGGCTACACCAGGAAAGAATAAAACGAGTAGACAGAGACAGGAGAGAAGACAGATAAAGGTAATGGAGCTTCTCTTTCCCTGTCTTTTTAAAACAAGTTCTCTGCAGCTATTTAATAAAACCACCCACTTGCATTGATAAATCACTTGCAAATTATATCAGCCCTAAATTAGTTCCCAAAGTTCCTAGCTGCTGATAGCAGCAATGTTTTATGGAGATTTAAACAAGGTGATTTGGCAAAGAAGCATTAGCTCGCCCTTGCGTAGCCCTGAAATAACTGGTGGCAGAGAGTGCCTAAGAAAATGAGGGAAATGTTCCCAATAAGTAATTTGTCACTTTGTCTACTTGTACTGCCCCAGTGAGCTGCAGCACAAATGTCTGATGGTCAAACATATTTACCCTTCATCACCTCGTGAGGGTGAGTTCATCTATATTGATCTCTGCTAAAAAGAAAAAGAAATGTTTCTATGCAGGTGGTTTGTGACAAAAGTATTCAGTAGGCTTTATCTGGTGCTTTACTTAATATCTTACAAAAGTTTTCTAAGGATAAACATAGAGAATGTTGTAGATAAGTCTCTCTGACTGTCTGTCTCTCTGCTTCTTTTTCTGCCCATTTCCCTAAAATATTAGCTAAATGAAAATTGTGACATTTGTGTTCAACTGACTTACAATACAATAGAATCACAAGACATTCCTATGTTAGTAAGAGATCATCATTACATCAACGTCTCAACTTAGAAACCAAAAGCACATTGCTTGTCTGTCTGTCTGTGATCTCAGCTCTGTCTCTCTGGCATTTCTGCCTCACTTAACACAGCCTTCAACTACAACTAAGGAGAAAAGATTGAGTTGTAATCCCTCAATTGAGACCACTGCAAGGACACTACCCATCTCTTGGGAACTCTTTATCAACAAGACATTTGCAACATTTTGGATTTCCTGGAAGTCCTTCGAGAGTGATGCCTGTTTTCATCAGAAACTGTCTGGTTTATGTGCAGAAGTGGAAGCTTTTCATGCTTGAGCATCCAGTGTGAAGACAGATATTCCCTGAAGAGAAGGGCTGCTGATACAGTAGAGACTCCCAGATAACAGCTTTATAAAATGCAACAGAAATGTACTTGTGCAGAGGGCTGCTCCATCAAACAGAGGTTTGCAGAACTGTACCCACATGCCTAGAGTGTCCCAGTTCACAGATGTAGGACCTAACTTTCTTAGTCTCACTGGCCTTTTGTACCTCATTGTCCAATTAATAAATACTCTACATCTCTTCTAAGACATAGTAGTACAGTGAGAATCAAGGAGGCAGAATCTTGCACTCATAGCATTACCTTTTAGAAGAACAGGTAAACATAGAGACTGAATAAATGCACATTATCATAGACCTTAGAAAGGATAGAACATGATATTATCCACTTTACAGTAGATGGAGAGGGCCACTTGAGAAAACATTTGAGCTTCCACTGAATTCACATGGCACTATCATCAAGAATTAGTCAAATATTCGTGATGAGAACAAACTTGAAAAATGAAAAAAATCAATTGAAATAAAATTACTACTATTTTTTTTAAATAAAACCAACTGCTTATATGTATTTCCTCCAAATTTCCTGCCTTTTGTTAACATACTGTCTCCTTGGCATAGCACTGTACACCGTCTTGAAAACAGGTATTGTATGCTCTCGAGTTCTTTCTTCCCTGTAAGATTGTTTTGGCTTTTCTGATTTTGGGGGATTTCTATATGTATTCCAAGCTCTGTTGTCTTAGTTATTGCACAAGAAGCTCCCTGGGCTTTGGATTGGTACAATAGAGATCAGTTTGGAAATGATGAATATCGTTGTAACACTGAATCTTTCCATTTCTGAACAAAGAGAGTATCTTTTATTTTAATTTCACTCTGTAATGACTTAATGCTCTTAGACACTTTTAATTATATACATTAAGGATATATAGAGACATATTCTGTATATTTATAACATATATATACATATATATGTATATTATATATGTATATATATATATATATATATATATATAATATATATATATATATATATCCTTAGGTGTATGTTGTTATTTCTGGTGAATGTAGAATTTTCTTTCATGTTTTCAATATGTTATGTTGAATAACATGTTTATTTTATTTTACAATACCATTCAGTTCTACATAACAGCCACAGATTCCCTTGTTCTCCCCCTTCTTGCCCCCCTCCCCTTCCCCCCAGCCCACCCCTCATTCCCACCTCCTCCAGGGCAAAGCCTCCCCGAGGACTGAGATCGAGCTGGTAGACTCAGTCCAGGCAGGTCCAGTCCCTTCCTCCCAGATTGAGCCAAGCAACCCTGCATAAGTCCCAGGTTTCAAACAGCTAACTCATGCAATGAGCCCAGGACCTGGTACTACTGCCTAGATGCCTCCCAAACAGATCAAGCCAATCAACTGTCTCACCTATTCAGAGGGCCTGATCCAGTTGGGGGCCCCTCAGCCTTTGGTTCATAGTTCATGTGTTTCTATTCGTTTGGCTAAGAAGAGAAGTACACACACACACACTACCACCAAAAATAACAGGGATGAACAATCACTGGTCATTAATATCCCTTAATATCAATGGACTTAATTCACCTATAAAAAGACATAGGCTTACAGAATGGATACGAAACCAGGACCCATCTTTCTGCTGCATACAAGAAACACATCTCAAATTCAAAGACAGACACTACCTAAGAATAAAAGGCTGGGAAAAGCTTTCCAATCAAATGGTCTTAAGAAACAAGCAGGGTATAGCCATCCTGATATCCAACAAAATAGACTTCAAACTAAAATCAATCAAAAGAGATCAAGAAGGGCATTACATACTCATCACAGGAAAGATCCACCAAGATGAAGTTTCAATTCTGAACATTTATGCCCCAAACACAAGAGCACCCACATATGTAAAAGAAACATTACTAAAGCTTAAACCACATATAAAACCCCACACATTAATAGTGGGAGAATAACATGTTTTTAAAATATTTTATTAAAATTTTCTTATGTGTCGGGTGGTGGTGGTACATGCCTTTAATCCCAGCACTCTGGATACAGAGCCAGGTGGACCTCTGTGAGTTCAAGGCCAGCCTTGTCTACAGAGCAAGATCCTGGACAGGCACCAAAACTACACAGAGAAACCCTGTCTCATAAAACCAAAAAAGAAAATTTATGCAATATATTTTGATCATATTATTATTATTTTTTGAAAGAATTGATTTTGTATTTTTCTTTCATAACATTTAATGTCTATTTCATCTAATGTGTATTTTCTTTAAGATCATCTCTAAGGTTTTGGGAGGCTTTTTTTTCTATTTTATTTTTTTTTATAATTTGGTTTAATATTACATATCAGCCACGGATTCCCCTGTCCTCCCTCCTCCTGCCCCACTGCCCTTCCCCCAGCCCACCCCCATTCTCATCTCCTCCAGGGCAGGGACTCCCCTGGAGATTCAGCTCAACCTGGGAGATTTGCCTCCTTCAACTCTTCCCATATAATCATTACCTCCTTATTCTCCTAACTTCAAATTCTCATTCTATCAAAAAAAAAAAAAGGAAAAACTTTTTAAAAATTTAAAAAGAAATTCAATAAGGCAAATAATTCCAAAGCAAAATGAAACAAAAGGCACACACACACACACACACACACACACACACACACACAATCATAGAATCCATTTTGTGCTAACCAACTACTCCTGGACATGGGCCATACAATGGATTCTGGTTGATATGGCCAGTGGCACTGTATTGAAGAAAACTGAGTGTGTCTTTCCCACCAGATAGTAATTGAAAATAGATTCTTGGTTAGGGTGGGACTTTGTGTCTACTTGCTCTTCTCAGTGCTGGGATATTGTCTGCTTTGAAGCTGTGCAAGTTTTGTGCATGCTGACACCATCACTGTGAGTTCATACATGAATCAGTCTTGTTGTGTATAAAAAGCACTATTCCTGAGTGCTGGGAGGCAGAGCCAGGTGGATCGCTGTGAGTTCCAGGCCAGCCTGGGCTACCAAGTGAGCTCCAGGAAAGGCGCAAAATTACGCAGAGAAACCCTGTCTTGAAAAACCAAAAAACCAAAAAAACAAACAAAAAAAAAAAAGAAAAGAAAAAAAAGAAAAGAAAAGAAAAGCACTATTCCCTTGGTGTCATCCAAGAAAGACCTCTCAATCTTAATCTTCCCTCCTCCTCTTCCACATAGATCCCTGAGCATTGAATGGAGGATTTGATGACAACATCCCATTTAGGACTGAGTGCTCCAAAGTCTCTCACTTTCTGCACATTGTATATTTATGGATCCTGTGTTAATTCCCATCTACTGCAAGAATAAGCTTATCTGAGGAAGGTTGAGTAATGCTGTGATCTATGGGTACAGCAATGTGTCAGTATGAGTCCTTTCATTGCTATGTCCCTGTAACGGAATACTAGTAGTAATTTTTCCCTAGGCCCATGACATATCTAGTCTCAGGTTCTTAGTTCTTAATTTGGGCAGTATCATATATGGGTTCCATCTTATGGAGTGGGCCTTAAATCTAATCAGAAAGTGGTTGGTTACTCCCACAACATTTATGGCACTGTTGTATCACTACATATTGTAGGCAGGTCTCTGTTTTAGGTCACAAGGTTTATAGATGGGGGAAATGAAAAATGATTTTTCTCTTCCAGTGCAAAGTATACCCAGAGCTATGAATGCTTGTTAGGAGGGGTGAGGCTTGAGGTCATAATAACTCATGTCTTTACCAAAAGGATGTTGTTATTTTTATTGTTGAAAACCTCAGTGTTCCTTTTACTTAAAATACTTGTTATAACTGTTTCTAAATTTGTATTTCTATGTAAGTTCTATTATCTGTGCCTGTTTCTGTTCATTTATTTTTAAGAGTATTTTACATTTTTCTTCTTTCTGAGTGTCTAGTGTTTTTAATTAAATATTGAAGAAGTATCTTTTAATTCGATGAGTAGAAGTATAGAAGTTAAGCAAATAATGGTGTTCCAGGAAGAAAACATGTGCATTTTTAAATTTCATTGCTAATTTGTAATCAGTCTTAATCTAATTTTTGATGTACATTTAGAAGATTTGGTTCAGTGTTGTATTTGAAAAATATTTTAGGGAATAATCAAGAATTTCCCTTAAAGGAACATGAAATAGTAGTGCCTGATAACTATCTGGGAATGTTTATATCTTCCAGCCTGTCTCCTTGCTTTGCAGATTGCTAAGGAGTTTTCTGCACTATGTTCCTATGTCTGCACCCAGACAAATGTCAGTCAGCTTTGAGCAACCATCCCCTTGTCAAGGGTGTGATGGAATGCTGAGAAAGACACTTGTAAATCTTCCTCACAAGAAGTAGCGCTCTGCAGAAAACACTCTGAGATTCTCAGTTTTCCAGTGTTTCTCCAATGACTATTTCTGCTCTTCACAAACATGATAAAGTTACTTTATGCTTCTCAAAGTAATATTTATATATTTTACTATCTAAAAACATAAATGCTGTATAGTAAATCAATGTTATATATGCCTTTGTTTCCAGTTGAGTGCCAATATAACTGGATTTGGTGAATAGAAAGTCAATGGTTGTAAATTCTCATTTACATTTATAACAGTTGCAAAATTACAGGAAGATAAGCTGACAATCAGTAGCCATTTGGCAGGTAAACCCACACTTCCAACATTCTTCCCAGTAGAAATGTCTTTCTCATATTTTAAAATAAGTATAAACAAAGCATCAAGTGTTCCCTGAGGGCTAAAGCTGGGAACACCCCCTATTTAATCTGTTCCCTTACAAGCATTCTTTATTGTGATATAGAAATGGTGGTCAGAAGGTTAATTGAAACACAGAATATGCTGATGTGAACACC
Source organism: Peromyscus leucopus (assembly GCF_004664715.2). Taxonomy (NCBI): domain Eukaryota; kingdom Metazoa; phylum Chordata; class Mammalia; order Rodentia; family Cricetidae; genus Peromyscus; species Peromyscus leucopus. The sequence continues at coordinate 29,470,146 of NC_051079.1, read as the reverse complement.
AGTGATGTCTGACAGTTTAATAAGTTTATTAACTTTTGGTCTTTCAAATTTTGGAAAAAAAACATAATTTACCACTGTTCCTGTGTTGGTTCTCAAGATAGGCGAGCAGCATACCTCAAGTTCTCTAAAAACAATCTTATCACAAAGTGTTCAGTTTGTCTTTGAAAACAGTCATTATTAGTTAAAGTATGCAAGAATCACAAGGAGATAGAACAAAAATGCTGGTTTCTGGGTGTCCGTTGAGCTGATTCATGAGGTTACATGAAAGGCTCTGTTGACATGCAGAAGCTGTACCAGTGACACCTGTCACCCCATAGCTCACTTGGACTGATTTGTCTAATCTAGCCAGCTATGCATGTTGTTCCTTCCTCCCTCAATGTCCCGTGTATATCCTTCCTGAAGCTGCATGCTTGGGTGAAGAGGAAAACTTCCCAAGATAGGGGCTGATCATTCTCGAGTCACAGTTACAAGTAGCTGTACTTCCCTCCTAGAACCTCCAAACAAATCTGCTAAGGTCCATGTAAGGCTCTGCAATCAAATGGAAAGATTAGGGCAATATCTACTTGAAACATTGCCTAATTACAAAGTTGTAAGCTTCAATGTGGCACATTGCAGCCTAATAATGGCATGTTTTGATCTTTACCCTCCTAGTTTCTTCTCGCATTACTATTTCATCATTGCTGCAAAGCTGGCTTCACTGTATCATTTGGTTCCTATAAAATGCAAGCTCCTTTTGCTTGTATACTATTGCAAATGTGATTTTCTCTGAGTGGAGTCTACTCTCTTGTTTCATCAACCTTTCTTTTGCCTTGAGACTTGGCTTCAGTATACTGTTAATCATAGATTACCTTACAAAGATTTCATGTCTCTTATTCACTCACCTGTACCAACCTGATGTATCTGTAAGTCTAAGCTTATTCATGGCCATTTGCATACTTGTAACTGTAGTTCTGTTTAGCTCACAATTTTTTCTCTTAGAAATATGAGTAGAGCAATCATATCCGGATCTTGTTGTGGACCCTCATGGGTGGGGCTTAGTCACTATCTCAGAGTTTTGCACATAGTGACACAGTGACTACTGTGGATGCCAGGCCTTCACAAAAAGAAACAATGCTGATAATGAAATCTGTCTGTCCTTTTGCCTGCTTTGGTTCCCCTTACTTTACTCTTTTTGTGAAGATGATCTTCTTGAGTTTCATTCTGCCCACATGGATATTTGATGCCACCCACTTAAGTTAACTCTGAAAGTCTATTCTCTGGGACCTAAATGACTATTGTAAGCAAGAATGATTAGAGCTTTCAGACAAAAGTTTTGGAAATAAAGTTGAGAATGAAAAGCCATCTCTCTCTGTGTAAATATGTGTTATCTAAAAGAATCAACAAATGCAAGCAGCCATTGTTCAGACATTAAAGCAAGACCAGCAGCGAAGGCAGTCTTCAGAGGGAGGGAGGGAAACAGGTATGCAGAGAGGAGCACCCGGACATGTGACTTCCATTCTATGCTGCAGTCCTTCTGGAGAGCCACCTGTGCTCTGCTCAGGGTTCCTGGAGCCGTTCCTGTAGTGTCTCACTAGGCTCAAATCAAGGTGTCCTCAGAACTGCACTCCTCTTTGTGGCCTCTAGGAGAAAATGCTTGCTTCTTTCAACTTAGAGACTTCCCACACTCTTTGACATGATTGTTTTTCCCTCCATATTCAAAACCGACAATGCCACATCTGCCTCCTTTAAAAAGTCCCTACATTTAAAGGATTGTGATTATACCAAGCCTACATCTGGGTAATCTAAGACCATCTCCTCAATTCCAAGTCCCTATCTCAATTCATATCTGCAAAGTTCCTTTCGCCAGAAATGTAGTCATGAGTTCTGGGATTGAGTACATATATGTCTTGAGCGACTATTATTCTATCTAGTATATTTAACGTCCATAGGACTAATATCCCTATGTATATAGACTATGTCAGTCTATAATTCTATAGCTAAAATGTCCCTTCCATAATTTATCCTATACTTCTGTCTCTATTAATAGTGATCAAATTTCTAGCATAGAAACCCAGAGCTCTTTAAAACTATTTATTGTTCAGAGCACACCCAGCTCCCAGTTACTCACTGTCTTGTATAACTAATCTTCAAGACAACAAAGTTAACCACATTTTGCTAGTGTTGTAATTCAGGCTAAACCCTTCTTTCCTTGTAGTTATGGGGCCCACCAGAGATGTTTGCCTAAAGTTTTTTCTTCATCAAAGTAATCCCCACTGGATGGCAATCACATTATTTTTCCACTGATGATGATATAATGTTGCTTATTTCCTAATAAAGCACATTTGATGGCTCTGAAATTCCATAAATTACATCTAGGCTTTCATACAACAAGTCAGTTTAATTCATGGTATAACTGCCTTTCTTTTGCCTTCATCTCTCTTCCTTCTTATAATCTAAGTTACCAAAGGGGCTTGATAAATATTTGTGTCATAAAATGTGTGCCCCATCCATTGTTCCTTTCTACTTGCTGTGTGACGGGTGCTCAGATATATGGAAAGAAATAAAGAGTCTAAGAAATTTTTTTTCAAGAGGTAGGATGTGGAAATAAATTAAAAAATGTGACGGAATTGTTCAGTGTGGATGTTGGGGGATACTTGTAGATTGAGAAAGTCTATTACAGGACACATACAATTAGTTTTATGAAACTGTATTTAGTCATCAATTCAAATGTATTTTTTTAATATTTGCTATCTTCTATGTTTTAAGAAAATAGAAAGCTGAAGAACAAAGTTACCATCTTCACAGTCCATATGTTAGTGGAGAAAACGGACAATTCAAAACATTGACAACATAAAAAATTTTGGATATAATTATTCTAATGAAGTAAGTTTAGCAGGGTAAAGGGTGAACGAATATGAATAAATGCTGGAATCCCTTTTAGGCTGGGTTCTAAGGACAACTGCAAAGGAAGTGTCACAAGTTTATAGTATAAAAGCATTTTCTTTATGAACATGTAAGTGGAGAGAGTTTGAAGATAGGAACCAACTATACACAAGACCATGGTTTAGAAAAAACCTGAAATTCCATTATGAGGAAAAAAGATAAAGAGAAAACAGTGAAAATGGGATTAGAGTGAGAGAGATAGTAACAAATGTAAAATCTCTGTTAACTGCATCCTTACTTGGATGCTAAGCACAGTGTGAGCACTGTGTAGGGCCTTAGTCAGGAAAATAGCTGTTTGATTTGTGATTTAAGAAGCCTATCTTCAGGCTTTGTCCAGTGACTGATGGAGGCAGATGCAGAGATCCATGGCCAGGCACCAGGCTGTGCTCCGGGAACCCAATCAATGAGAGAGAAGAGGGATTCTGCAGATGGGGGACTTCGAGATAATGATGGGAAGACGTGCAGAGATGACCAGCCACACTAATGGAAGCCCATGAACTGTACACTAGTGGCTGTGGAGCCCCCATGGGACTGGACTAGGCCCTCTGGATACCAAAGACAGTTGTTTGGCTCGAACTATTTGGAGGCCCCCAGGCAGGGGGATTGGGATCCCTCCCTGGTGCATGGGCAGGCTTTTGTGAGTTCGGTGCCTGTGGTGTGACGCCTTGTTGCAGTGGGAAGATACTTGGACCTGCCAAAGCTCAGTGTGCCGGGCTCTGCTGACTCCCCATGGGAGACCTTGATTTGGGGGATGTAGGGATGTGGGGTGGCTTGTGAGGGAGGGCTGGGGGTGGGAGGAAGGAGGAGGTGGGATCTGTGGATGATATGTAGAGTGAGCACAAAATTTCTTAATAAAGAAAAATGAAAGAAAAAAAAAGAAGCCTATCTTGTCTGTTACAGGAAACAGTAGACCTCGGGCTGGGGAGATGACTTGGTGGTTAAAAGCAGTTGCTGCTCTTCAATAGGACCAGGGGTTCATTTCTAGCATGCACATGGTGGCTCACAACCATTATATATATGTGTGTGTGTGTGTGTACATATATGTATATATATGTTGACAAAACACTTATACACATAAAGTTAAAATAAAGAGTAGATCGTAAAGGAACAGAGTAGGAGAAGGAAGTCAATAAAGAGATTATAGCAAAAGTCAAGTAAAGAGAGACTACTGCAGTGGTTCTCAACCTTCCTAATGCTGTGACCCTTTAGTACAGTTTCTCATGTTGTGGTGACCCCCCCAACCATAAAACTATTTTCATTGCTACTTCATAACTGCCATTTTGCTGCTGTTATGAATTACAATGTGATTATTGTATTATTATTCAATTGTCTTAGAGGACCCCGATGTTGAGAACCGAACCGCTGGCATAGTGGCTAGGACAGCAAGGATGACAGTGACAGGCATGGTGTGGAGTGGATTTGTGAAATACTGAGAACTGAATCAATGAGTCTTCAAAAGTAGAGCATGAAAGTGGAAAAAAACATAATGTCCAAACATTGAGCCCATGAGAGCATTGCAATGTGTGTGTGTGTTTGTGTGTGTGTGTGTGTGTGTGTGTGTGTGTGTGAGAGAGAGAGAGAGAGAGAGAGAGAGAGAGAGAGAGAGAGAGAGAGAGAGAGAGAGAGAGAGAGAGAGAGAGAAATTTTGTGTTTATATACAAATGAGTATTGAGGCCAGGAGTGAATGTCAGATGTCTCCCATTATCACTCTTCAAATTTTTGAGACGTGGGCTCACTCTGAACCTCAACTAAGAAATCTGGCAAGATGAGATGCTCAGCATGTTCCAGGAATTCTCTCACTTCCACCTTCCCAGTGCTAAAGTGACAGCTGTGACCACCATGTTCACCTTTTCTATACGAGACTTGGGGACTGCACCCAGGTCCTTGTGCCCGTGTGGCAAGCACTTGACTTGTTGATCTGTCTCTCTATCCCCCAGCTTTGCAATTCTTAAAACCTGAAAAAATAAAGCTTATCACAAAGATCATAGGTCAAGTAGGGACACTGAGGGAGCTGAAAGGACAGGAGTACACAGTACCTCAAAGGTCCAGAAATAGAAAGGAATCTACAGCATCAAGTGAGGCTGACAGGCCAAGGAAGAAGAGCCAACGTAGAAGTCACTTGAGTAAGACTCCTTTTATTTTAAGGATAAATGCCCTCCTGGGTTAGATCAAAGATAAAGGATGAAGAGAGAAAAAGTCAGCAGATACTGTCTACTCTTGCAAAGATTTTTGATGTTTGATCCAAAGGCTGAAGATGGTTCAACCCATTTTTTAAAAATTCTGGTATGAATACTTGCGTGCCTATGACATTTCTGACAACAATGCACTTGATTACAGTTGGTTGACTGCAATAAGAGTAATAAAAACGTCTCTTCAGAAGTCTGGTATTATAATAGACAGTGTACATTATAATTAAACAGTTAAGCTCAATACCCTCATATTTGTGTGTGAGTTTAAATGAGTTAGTTAAGCTCTCTGAACCACTGTTGTTCTTGTTCATAAAATAGGAATGACGATGGTTTGTTTTTTTTTCCTTAATGGAAATTAGAAAGGGGGAAATAAAAAAAGGAGGAGGGGAGAGAACAGGAGAAGGATGAGAAGTAGGAGGGAGAAGGAAGAGGAAGAGGAAGGGGAGACGTGAAAACATACATAAGTATCTATGTCCATGACCTAGACTTGGTGAGTGCTCAATAATTGAGAGGAATTATTGTCATTACTATTTAGCATTTGTTAATACTGTCTCTAATCAGTGGGATAGCAAATTAGGATTGCAGCTGCACCAAAGAGAACAATTTCTATTTCAACTGCCTGGGCCTTGATGTGCCTCTTGTTCCCAGCTAGACCCTAATGCCCTTTCCCATTTCAAAGCACCGCGGGGGACATAGCCAAGGGGCTGGAACAGCTGTGTACCAAGCCTCACACAGAAACCTATTGAGCTAATGTCATTTTAAACATAGTTTTCTTATGTGTAAATTAGCTTTGCAGATTTTTAGCTTCCTACCACTAATTACTAGATTAGCTGGAGTTACCCTGCAGGCAAAGTTGCAGCCAGGAAGACAAACATGACATTCTTATGTGGCTGCTTATTTGCATAGTTCACACAACTCTCAGTTTACAGAGGGAGAGAGAGAGAGAGAGAGAGAGAGAGAGAGAGAGAGAGAGAGAGAGAGAGAGAGAGAGATTCTGCCTTCTTCTAGTTAAATCTGTTAAGACATTTATAGCTATACACAAGAATATTATGCAACAAATTAGCCCAAGGCTACAATTAATCGTCATCCAGAGCCAACACAAGGGAATAAAGAACTAAACAAATATTTGAACATTTAGCTCTTTTTGACCCATAAGCTGGCAAGATCACTTCCTAACTTGCAAAGTGCTGTATGAAAACTAATGAGAAAAGCTTTGGGAAGAATGTGTGACATACAGTATCAGAAGCTATCATGGATAATATTATCAACATGAATGGATCTAGAACCATGTTGGAGAAGAGCCTCTGACCACGCCTGTCAAAGACTATCTAATTATCTTCTGGGCATGCTTGCAAGAGATGATTTAGTTTAGGTTATCTTTTGGGCATGCTTGTGAGAGATTAGGTTACTTGAAGTAGGAAAATTCATCTTGACTGTGGGTAATTCCATTTATGGACTGGGGTCCTGAAATTAATAGAGAGCAGACAGTAAATTGAATGTGAGATTCATTCCCATGACTTCCTGACTGGGGAAGTAATGTGATCACCTACCTCAAGCTCCTGCCATGACCCCCCCCCCCACCATGATAGACTGTAGCCTGGAACTGTGGGCAAGCTCAATCCTTCATTCCTTAAGTTGCTTTTGTCTTAATATATTATCATACTGTGGTGATATTGGGATGCAAAATATTGTGCACCCTAATAAACTTATCTGGGGTCAGAGAACAGAACAGCCACTAGACATAGAGGCCAGAAATGGTGGCACATACACCTTTAGTCCTAGCATTCCTAAGGCAAAGATCCATCCGGATCTCTGTGAGTTCAAAGCCACACTGGAAACAGCCAGGCATGGTGACTCATGCCTTTAATCCCAGGAAGTGAAGGCAGAAAACAGAAAGGTATATAAGGCATGAAAACCAGGAACTAGGCTGGTTAAGCTTTTAGGCTTTTGAGCAACAGTTCAGCTGAGATCCATTTGGATGAGGACTCAGAAGCTTCCAGTCTGAAGAAACAGGATCAGCTGAGAAATTGGCAAAATGAGGAAGCTGTGACTTGTTCAGCTTCTCTGATCTTCCGGCTTTAACCCAATACCTGGTTCTGTTTGTTTTTATTAATAAGACCTTTTAAGATTCGTGCAACATCATACCTTAATGTTAATATCATATCTTAGTGCTTTTTTACAATTTCAAATTAAAACTCCTATTACCTTCAGTAAATCATTCTGCCAGGAAAATCCTGCCATCGTGGAAGAAGCCCAATTTAACCAGTGTAAGTCAACACCTTGGGACTCTTAAAGCAAAACATGAGAGAGAAAAGGACTTCAGACTTGGCAAAAGAAAGTAAAGAAAAGAAAGGAAGGTTGATTTTTAGTTTTTTTACTGAAGCCATGTGGGTATGTGGGGTTTTTTTCTATTTGTCTCATTTTTTGTTTGTTTGTTTTGTTTGTTTGTTTTTAGCTTTCATTGCTCTAAAAAAAATGCTATCTATTCAATGTGAAAGACAGATGGCTTTCAGGCTTAAACCATTCAGGAATCTCTTATGTCGGTTCCTGTACTGCTTTTCTTTACTGTGATGAAATACAATGGAGATGACAACTCGTAGAAGAAAGAGTTAATTTTGGCCTGTAGTCATAGAGACCCACAGCACAAAATGACAGGAACAGCATGGCAGCAAGCAGCAGGAATGGCAGCTATATCAGGAAGCTAAGAGTCAAGAGCTCACATCATAACTATGAGCACCAAACAGAGAGACCAAGTCAGTAGTAGAGCCAGGTTTTATTGCTCAAAACCAGCCCCCAGTGACATACTTCCACCAATAAAACCACATCTCCTAAACCCCGACCCCCACCCCCAACAGCACCCCCAATTTAGGACTAATGGTCAAATATCTGAGCCTAAGTTGGGGGTGCAATTCTTATGCAAACCACTATAGTGCACTAGAAGGTTCCAAAGCAATCGGAGATAAGACCAAATCCAGATTCAAATTAGTGTGCACCAAGTAGAAAAAGAAAGGTTTAGATGCCAAGCATTTTCCACTTTGAGCCTGAAATTAAATAAATTTTTAAAAAGTGAATGCCAGTCCTCTGACTGCTGAAGATGGTCAGGCTGCTAGTAACACATGAAATGTATGCTTCATGTTACTCACTTTTCTGTCCTGTGACCAAATACCCAAGAGGTGACTTAAGGAAGAAAGGGTTTATTTTGCTCACCATTTGAGAACATAATACCTGGTGACAAGGGTGGCTCCAGCTGTGGCTTACAAGAAAAGGGCAGCTAATCATACTGTGTCCATAGTCTGGAGCAGACAGACAAATGCTAACGCTTTGTTGAATTCCTTCTCTTTCCCAGCCTCCAGCCAAAGGTGAGTGTTTCCTCTTTCATTACACACCCCACGAAACAGCCTCATATACATGCTGTGTGAGTCTTCTTCCAGTCAAGTTGACAACTGAGATTCACTGTTGTTGGATCCAAAAGAAACTTGGAACAAATGGCTGCCTGTTCTGCCTATTAGCATACCTCCAGGCTTCCTCAGTATCACAGGTACTCATTTCATAGCTCATAATGACATCCTGGGTTTTCTCAGCTCTTCTCACCTCAGTCCCTACTTAAACTTTTCCAGCTCATGGACTTCCCTTCTTACAGCTTCTCTTTCCCTTATAACTCTGCTGTTTTGGTACTCTCTAGGTCCCCTCTCTCGGTCATCTGTGTCTTCCTCTCTGGCTCTCCCCACCTTTCTCTCCTTTCTTGACCAGAGCCACTCTACTGGGATGCTGTCTATACTTTATCTTCCTGCAATGGACTCTTCCAGATGCCTTTGGCTGTACTCTGTCCCATATCTACAATAAATAAATAAATAAATAAATAAATAAATAAATAAACCTTCCTAACCATGCCTAGGAGCTGTCATCTTGTCAGCTTATACAACTGTGAGGTATTCTATGACTTAAATCAGATTATACACTATTTCTTGCTTAATTATTTTATTTTTGAATTACTGATTTAAGGGATAGAGCAATGGCTCTGAACTTAAGAGCACTGGCTGTTCTTCCAGAGGCCCCAGGTTTTCTTTCCAGCAACCATAAGGCAGCTCACAACAGTTTGTAACTGCAGTCCCACAAGATCCAAGGTCCTCCTCTGTCCTCCATGAGCACTTGCATGCATGCATTATAAAGACATCCATGCACACAGACCATCCATACACACAAAAATTAAGGCTAAAGAAACAACAAAACTACTTTAAATTATTAATTTATATATAACAAAATTTTTCTTAAATTAGGTACATTCCCATTCCCATAAACAACATTCAGAGCAACTCTTTCACTGGTGGGTCTTGTTTTGAGAAGCCCTCCTCACAACTTTAATCTCTGTTTTTTTGTTCATGACCATAATGACATAATTAGAGCTGTACAGTATATAGAATTTGCAGTACATTTCTTTTTTTTATTCAACTAATGCACATATATTTCATCCATGTTGTTTTTGTATCAATACCTATTTTCCTTTTACCGTTTTTATTTTTGTTATTGTTTTTGGGAAGGAACTTAAATGTTGAAAAACAGCTGTATATAAAATAAAATAATAAAAAAAGCCACTATGTTCATAAGTTATTGGTTTGTAGCTTTCTTATTATGCATTTATTTGGCTCAGGTATCAAAGTAGTGCTAGCATCTTCAAAACTGGAGTTGTAAAAGTATTCCTTTCTATACAGTTGCCTAAAAGATTGTGTAGAATTAATGCTATTTCTTTCTTAATATTTTGACAGAATTTGGAGAAAAATAAATTTATTGAGAAAGCTATCTGGACCTGTAGAACTTTAGAGTTCTTTGTTTGCTTTTTTTTTCTGTTATATTATTGTTTTCTGTAACTTTTATTGATTGAGAATTTTACACAGGAAGAAATCCACCCACTATTTCTTCTCCTATCCATCCATGCCAACATTAAGGATGCTAGTTAAATTCAATTTCAAAAATTGATCTCAGGGCCTGAGGAGGTAATTCAGTGGATAAAGCACTTGCCACAGAAATATGCAGATCCCAAATACCCATATAAAAAGCATGGGACAGGAGCATCATGGAGAGCCTATAATCCCAATACCTGAAAGGCAGAAATAGGGCATCCATGGCAAGCTGGTTAGCTACAGTAGTTGAATTGGTGAGTTTCAGATTCAGTGAGAAATCCTGCCTCAATATATAAAGTAGAGAATGATGGAGGGAGACACCCAACATGAACCTCTGGCTTTCACCAGAACATTCATAGCCACCTACACTCCTTTGCCAAGAGCATTACATATCAAATAACCACCATTTAGATACACACACACACACACACACACACACACACACACACACACACACCATATTGCATTTGTGTGTAATCATGCAGAAGCACACATATCCATATGTGTGGTACTTGAATGAGAATGGCACTATGCTCATATATTTGAATACTTGGCCTCTGGTTGGTAGAATTGCTTGAGAAGGATTGGAGGTATTGATTTCTTGGAGGAGATATGGCACTGGGTTGAAATTTTCGAATGTCTCACCTGATATTGGTACAGTGTTCTCCATCTCATGGTTGTGTATAAAGATATGAACACTTTGCTGTTCCTTTTTTCCACCATCCTGGACTCTGATCCTTTGAAACTGTTAAATATTATCATTTATAGGTAACCTTAATTATGGTAGCATTAGGAAAGTAACCAAGAAAATATGTAATTAAAAACTAAAGAAAAAGAAGCCACAAATTTTAAAGAAGAGAAAAAAAAGTACATGGGAGAATTTGGAGGGAGGAAAGGTAAATTGGAAATGGTGTAATTATATAATAATCTCAAATAAATAAGTAAAAAATAAAACAGTAGTTTATAATATTAACTATTTATCTGTTTCTCCAGCCCAGCTAATGTATTTTTCATCCCTAGGTGACATAATTGAAGAATTTTGAGTTAAATTTTATTTTTACAGGTTATGAATGATGCCTTGAGTATTTCTGTATAGCATGCATTTTTGTATCAGTAGAAGGGTAATTGCTGAAGCATATGGTAATCTGTCTATAATCTGGTAAAGAAGAAATCAATGAACTGTGTTCTAGATGACTGTTATTGTTTTACATTTTCAGCAATAGTGGGTATAGTTTTCAGTTATTCAGGTCTTGGTCAAAATATGTCAGTGTGTGGTTCAGTCAGCACAAGAGCTACATAGGAGTAACTTGAATTTCCACAGTAACTAATAACATGGATAACAATTGCCATGTGATCATTTACAATGCTTGATTTTTGTTTGTTTGTTTGTTTGGTTGGTTGGTTGGTTTTGTTGTTGAAATGTCCAACTTTTTCTTTTTTAATTGGGTGATTTTTTTTCTTTTTATTGCATTTTGAGGGCTCATATTGTTTGGATTCAGGTCTTTGATTAAATATATGATTTACAGAAATTTTCTTATAATCTGTGGTAGGCTTCTCCATTTTAAAAACAATATTGTTTACAGATAAATCCAATTATAGTTCATTAAATCCAGCCTATCATTTTTGTATTTTTTAGATCATGTTTTTTGTGCTATAAATAAGAATTCCGTCTCATAACCCCAAATCCTAAAGATTTTTCTGTTACTGTGCTATATTTTTAGGTTTAACATTTAGGTTTATAATGCTTTTTTTAAAGAACAAATAAATTGTTAAGGCCTAAACTATAATAGACCATCTTAAAATGTACTATTCTCTGTCATTTATTATATTCAAAATGTCAGGCCAAAACCATTTAGATCTAGTTCCAAAATGTCTTCCCCTCTCCAAAGGAAAACTCCTTCCCCATGAAGCATATGCTCCTTGTTGCCCTCTCTCCCTTATCACTGTAGAATACTGATTTGCATTTGGATTGGTCACATATAAATATTTTGGCTATTTCATATTAATAGAATCAGTCAAGATGCCATCTTTTTGTCTTTGGCTTCTTTCATTTAGTAGAATGTGTTTGTGGTTCATCCACATCCACATTGCAGTATTTCATATATTTATATGGATGAGTACTTACATTGCTTTTATATAACATCATTTGTTAATTCATTCTTTGGAAGACATTTGGACTGTTCTGAGCCTCTAATTATAGCAAATGTAGCTACTAAAAATAGGCATGCTTATGTACTTGTTTCAATAGCTGTTTTTAAAACTTATTTGGAGTATGTATCTAAGAGTGGAATCACTGAGTCATATAGTAATTACATTCTAATGTTTTGAGGAAAATGTCAAACTGTTTTACACATTGTCTCTGCCCTTCCGTCACCACCACTGATCCCTGCCAACACTTGCTGTTTCTCATTGGATGCTCTGATGATGTGAAATGACAGTTCACCACTGTTTTCCATACTTCCCTGATGACTAACAGGCTGGGAATTTGTTTACATGCTCATATGTCATTTATATATCTTCTTTGAAAGAATATCTATTATAATCTACTGGATACTTAAAGGAGAAATTAGATTTTTATTATCGAGTCACACAGGGCTTTTCTATTTCTTAAAAGAGGCCTACTTCTCTTTTTTATTATTGAGTCATTAAGATATTCTATGATGTATTGTTGTAGAATATTTGTACACTATATGAAGATGTGTTGCTGTGATTGGTGAAATAAAGAGCAGAATGGTCAATAGCTAGGCAGGAGGTATAAGTGGGACTTCTGGGGACTGAGAGGAATCTGGGAAGAAAAAAAGGTGAAAATGAAAGGAAACACAGAAAAAGTAGAATGTGCAGGAGGAGAGGTAACAGCCATGAGCCACATGGCAGAATGTAGATTAATATAAATGGGTTAATTTAAGTTATAAGAACTAGTTAGAAACAAGTCTAAGCTATAGGCTGAACTTTCATAATTAATAAGAAGTCTCCCTTTCATTATTTGAGAGCTAGTGGGACAGAGAAAGACTTGTTACAATATATTATAATTATGAGACAAGGTCCACAGAAAAACATTAATTATATATTATCTAGACATTGTTTGATAATTCTTTATGGTAGAAAATTTGTGATTTGATCTTATCAAGTACATATGCTTTGATCTTTTGCTGTCAGTTATCATGATGTAATCTTGTACTTCCATAATTTTTATGATTTGGAGCTGTTATATTAGGTAACAACCATCTTGAATTAATTTTTTTCTATGTGATCTGAGTTAAGCATCCAACTTCACTCTACTCTATATGAATATCTATTCCTCCCAACATTATCTGTTGAAGAGATCATCTTTTCCCACTCAGAACTGTTTAGACTACCTTGTCAAAAATCAATTGGTCATAGATGCAGTGATTTATTTCTGGGCTTTCAAGCCATTAGGCTATGCATCTGTGCTTGTGTCAGTGACACATAGTTCTGAATATTGTAGGTTCCTTTGTAATGAGCATTCAAAATACTGGTCATCATAGCAATATCTTTAAATTTGCATATCATATTGTTTTAGTTATGTTCAAACACACCTACTTCTTTCTCTTGCGTCCCACCCACTAATCATTTTGCTCCTTCTACATGGTTCTCTGCTACTTTATGCTATCTATCTATTTGTCTATCTCTCTATCTCTCTATCTATCTACCTATATACATATATGTGTGGGTGGCACATATGTATATACATATATGATATACATATATATGTGTGTGTATGTACATACATATGAAGCTCATATTTTACTAATAATTTAAATACAATTCTTAGAACTCAATGCTGGCTTACATCTAGGTAAGAAACTCCTGGGAGCCATTGACTATAGGAAGTTTCTTCACTTTTTGTCAGCTGCACCAGTTTATCCTGTAGTGAATCTGGGATCTTGTAGTGACCTTGGGAGAGGAGAGAAGGCCATCCTGACTCTCTCAGACTCCTCTAAAACAAAGGACATGCTCCAATATAAGAAATATATCTACAGATACTTACATTTCTACCCACTCTAGCATGCTACAGACTTACACTCTCCTAAAGAGACAAAAGATGTCACAACCAGAAGGACTTAAGAGAGTGTTTTGGAAATGAAGCAATTGGAGAAGAAAATATGAACCAGGGGTAGATGAAACAACTTCCTACTGCTGGCATAGGAATGGCAACAACTTAAAAGGCTCCATCACCGTTTCAAGAGGTCCCATTGATTGATTGATTGTCTCAGTGTCTGTGCTACTGGTATTATATTTAGGAAGTGATCTCCTATGCCAATGCGTTCAAGACTACTTCCTACTTTCTCTTCTAGCAGATTCAGAGTAGCTGGATTTATGTTGAGGTCCTTGATCCACTTGGACTTAAGTTTTGTGCATGGTGACAGATATGGATCTATTTGCAGCCTACACGTTGATATCCAGTTATGCCAGCACCATTTGTTGAAGAGGCTTTCTTTTTTCCATTGTACACTTTTGGCTTCTTTGTCAAAAATTATATGTTCATAGGTGTGTGGGTTAATGTCAGGGTCTTCAATTCGATTCCATTGGTCAGCTATGTTCATATCAGCATTGTTTGTAATAGCCAAAACCTGGAAACAACCTAGACGCCCTTCAACTGAAGAATGGATAAATAAATTGTGGCACATATACACAATGGAATACTACTCAGCAGAGAAAAACGATGACATCATGAGGTTTGCAGACAAATGGATGGATCTAGAAAAAAATCATCCTGAGTGAGGTAACCCAGACTCAGAAAGACAAATACGATATGTACTCACTCATAGGAAGATGCTAGATGTGGAACAAGGATGACTGGACTGCTACTCACATCACCAATGAGGCTACCTGGAAAACGGGACCCCAAGAAAGACACAGAGAAATGGATGAGATCTACACGAACAGCCTGGACATGAGTGGGAGCAATGAAGGGCGAGGGTTGAGGGAAAGAGAGCGGGAGATCCTAGCCAGATCAAGAAAAGAGAGGGAGAACAAGGAATAGGAGACCATGGTAAATGAAGACCACATGAGAAAAGGAAGAAACAAAGAGCTAAAGAGGCCCACAGAAATCCACAAAGATACCCCCACAAAAGACTGCTGGCAATGGTCGAGAGACAGCCAGAACTGACCTACTCGGTGATGGAATGGCCAAACACCCTAATAGTTGTGCCAGAAATCCCATCCAAGGACTGAGGAATCTGGATGCAGACATCCATGGCTAGGCCCCGGGTGGAGCGCTGGTAGTCTAATTAGTGAGAAAGAGGAGGGTGTATATGAGCGAGAATTGTTGAAACGAAGGTTGGATAAAGCACAGGGACAAATAACCAAACGAATGGAAACACATGAACTATGAACCAAAGGCTGAGGGGCCCCCAACTGGATCAGGCCCTCTGAAGAGGTGAGACAGTCGATTGGCTTGATCTGTTTGGGAGGCATCTAGGCAGTGGTACCAGGTCCTGGGCTCATTGCATGATTTAGCTGTTTGAAACCTGGGACTTATGCAGGGACGCTTGGCTCAATCTGGGAGGAGAGAACTGGACCTGCCTGGACTGAGTCTATCAGGTCGATCCCACTTTTCAGGGGAGACCTTGATCTGGAGGGGGTGGAAATGGGGGGTGTGCTGGGGGGAAGCGGAGGTGGGCAGGAAGGGAGAGAACAAGGGAATCTGTGGCTATTATGTAGAACTGAATAGTATTGTAAAATAAATAAAAAAAATATGATAAAAAAAAAGGCTCCATCACCATGACACAGACCACCAGACGGTAACATAAAGCTATTCCATGTTCTCCTCATACTCTACCCACACTGATTAGAACAATTACAGCAGTGTAGGGAAATAGGCAGCAGAAACAAGTGTCCTCTGAGGATAAGATCAAAGAAGATCCTAAAGACAAGACATGTGGTTAAAAATGGGGGCAATAGAAGACCCTAAAGGTTGTGATAACTGTTTTGATTAAAACTACAAATTAAACAGAGCCAAGCTTTACCTAGTCTGGTAAAACACTGTCTGTGAAAACTTATTTCTCTGAATATATACTAGAAAATAATCCAAGTCCAACTTTCACCAAAGTATGACAAGGCAAACCGGAAAACAAAATGAAAGGCTGGACTCCCACCCTGGTCAAAAGAGAGTGATCTCCGAGTCAGCTCAGACTTGATGCAGACAGCACATTCTAGGCAGGGCATTTAAAATAATTGCAGTTACCATGTTAAAGTCTTAAACGGGAACACAAATAGCAGTTGGATAATATCAGTCAGGGGATGGAGAGTGTGAGAAGAATCGGAAGAAAATGATGGGAATAAAAAGAAAAATCGCAGCAACTGAAATGAGGAAATGTTCTCATCAAAGGTTGTGTCAGTCATTTTGACATATCTGAGGGGGAAACCAGTGAACTTGAAGATAGGTCAATAGAAACCTTCAAAACTGAAATGCAAAAAGAATAAAATGATGATTTTTAAAAAAAGGAACAGGAAAAACCAAGATATACTAGACAATTGCAAAAGCGAGAACATATTCATAATTAGAATGCTGGAAGGAGCCAAAAATTTAAAAAAAAAAAAAAATGACAGGTATGAATCCTCAGTCCAGAAGAGAACAAAAACAGAAGAAACTACTACTCACAATACACCAGCAAAAGACACCTGCGGGTTTCCATATTCAAAGTGCAGAAAGCCAACATCAAAAGGAAAGTGTGAAGCAAGCAAAGGGATGGAGGGGAGGCCCTTAGCCACAGGGGGTAATAGTGCAGCTGCTTCTCACCCAGAACCCTGCAAGCCACAGGAGCATGCAGACGGGAAGAAGCAAGTTACTATCGGGAACATTTGCTCCCAGAACCATTTTCTGCCATTACTTTTCTTTCATTTTTTTTTTTAATTTTACAACACCATTTAGTTCAACTTCTTTCATTTTTATCAGTGGCTTTATTCAATTATCTGAGATGGGTAGCTATAATCAATAGACAATTGATTCTTCACCCTGTTTCTTTTGACCCGGTGACAGATCTCAATCTTAATTCTTGGTTACATTGTGAAATAAGTATACCTTTGTTGATCTTTGAGGAAACTGAACCAGCTAACAGGATAAATCTAGGCATCATAGCTTGTTAAAGGTTCTACCAGGAATTTCAGTACAAGGTGAAAACTGTGTCAACTCCCAGCAACTATGTGTGTACACGTACGTACATGTGTGGGCACACAGGGCAATGCCAAGCATCACAAGTTCTTTAAGTAAACTTCCTTTTCAGTGAGTAAGATGTTGCTCATCAGGAAGGTTATTAAATCAATCGAATGGAATATTACTTAAGAAATTATTCTATTTACCAAGTTTCTGGTTTCTGGATTATTGCCTTCATCTCCGCCTTCACAAATGGTTAAAAGTTTATTTGGACAGAATAGAAGAAAACAAACAATGGCATGGAAAAAATAGAAGTCAGTGATACTTGCTTTGCTTGATGTCATTAGTTAAAATTTGCACCATTTTGATACATTTCATGTATTGTTTCATCTCACAACACTCATCCACTAGACAGAAATAACCCTCCCAAACTTGGATGAAGTCAGACAGTACTGTGTACCTTTTATTTCATATAGTTATCACATAACCTCATATGAAATGGTTTCATTAATATTCACTCTTGGCTGGATTTTGACCTTAATTAGAACAACAACCATGTTTATATCACTTGTAATAATTTCACTAATATGCATATTTCCTGGTATAGTATTATTTTGTGATATGTACTGATTGAAAGTTATCTCCTTGGGCCGGGCGTTGGTGGCGCACGCCTTTAATCCCAGCACTCGGGAGGCAGAGCCAGGCGGATCTCTGTGAGTTCGAGGCCAGCCTGGGCTACCAAGTGAGCTCCAGGAAAGGCGCAAAGCTACACAGAGAAACCCTGTCTCGGAAAACCAAAAAAAAAAAAAAAGAAAGTTATCTCCTTGGAGTATGTCTTGTTTCAGTCTGTTGAGACTCTAAATCAGCTCAATATGGCATAGAGATACTAAGAAAAAAAAAAGAGCAGAGATTCTATTTTTTAGTATATAAGGATACTATCGGAGGTTTTGATATATGTTGAAGAAAGTCAATGAATGAATGCATGAAACTACTATGGCATTAGCAAGCCATATCATTTATATAAACCAATGTAATGGAACATACAAGTAGACAAATAAACAGAATGGACATGTATAGTCATTGTTAAAATAAAAATGGATAGAGTAGCAGTCAATTTGCTTCAATTAGACTAGAAAATAGCAATTTAGGAACAAGATTCTGTATGCCTGGGAGAAAACTGCTGAGCACAGGTCTAGACATGCATCAGACATGAGATACTGATTCTAATGAGTGTGAACAGAGAACCTGGAAGTCAGAAACAAGGAAAGCAGCTATTCTTCCCAAGGGCTGGGAAGAAGTAGTGAAAAAACTCAGATAAATTTACAAAGAGTAGGTAAACTTTGAGTGAGAATTTGAAAGATAGAAACACTTATTGGTGGCATGCACAATCACTACTCTTTTTCAGACATAAATCCAAATATCTGGTCACCTGAATTTAATCTTTAACTCCATTTCTTTTCTCTACACATGCCTAGGACTTGTCTTTATGGAGAGAAAGTGTCTTATTAATTTCAGGGATTATTGCACCAGTTTTTCTCATTTTGTTGATTGAGTAATGAATGATGCAGGGCTACAATGAGAGGCTTGTCCAATGTACCTTTTGCAGCATTGACTCACAGGCACACATACATGACATGTATGTTTAGACATGCACATTCTCCTGCTATGTAGGAGATTCTCTGTGCATTAAACTTGCTCTAGGAACTTTTTAAGGCAGTAATCTTTTTAAAATTCAATCTGATTTATTATTATTATCATTATCATTATTGTGTGTGTACCTATACATATAATCATGGTGCATATACGGAGGTCAGAAAGCATCTTTAGGAGTTGGTTCACTTTCCTCCGCACTGGATTTTGTAGACTAAAGAGACTGTCAAGCTTGCAAGCCAAGTACTTTTTCCCAGAGTCAGCTCATCTACCCAAGATCTATGATCCCTAAGAATATGTTATTTGTTTAAAAGACAGCCTTCAATTAAAAATATGTATGTACTAAGTTTGAAATATGAGTTATGCTATTCATCTAAAATACTATCTGGTAAATGTCCCCCCACTTTTTTTTAACCATTTCTATGTAATCAGTAAAATTCCATATTTTGCTATGCCTCATAGGAGAAAAAAATAATATTATGATAAGCCCTATATTCAAAATATATACAGACTTTCATTGGTGTTAGAAATTTGAAAATCACAAGAGATTCTCATTCTTACTCTAATAATTTAAATAAACCCAATAAGCTATGAAATCACAGCTTTTAAATGCTCACCAGAGAGCTCAGGATATAAATAAATCTAAATAAACCAAATTCTAGAAGGACTTTTGGAAGAGAGAAGAGGTTGATAGAAATGTTTCAAAATATCAAAAGGGAAAAGATATACACATTTTTACAACAGAAATGAAAATTTATCATAGTGGGCTTAATAATAGATAAGATAAAGCAGGAAAAAGTCTTGAAGATTGATCAGTAGAAAGTATCCAAGTGGAAATACACAAAATTTAGTGGGAGAAGAGAATAAAAATCAGATATCTGTGAGATAAAATCAATTAAACTAATTGAGAACTTATATTTAGAGTTCTGGAAGGCAAAACAGAGAGGCATGAAAATATTTGGATTCAAAATAGCCAACAGTTTTCTAAACTGAATGTGTGTCACATGATGACAAGTCTGTATTTATATTGTAAAAAATAAATCAGTATAATTCACAACAGTAAAGAATAAGAAAATAAAATTATACAATGATCTCAACACATATAGAAAGGGCATCTAACAACACTTACCTTCGAAGTAGCATTGAGAGCAACTTAGTCATTGATAAGAAGTGTCTTTAACAACCCTGAAGTTCTTCACCAGACTGAATAGTCAATGTTGAATACTTTTCTTCTTGGGTCAGAAACAGTCACAGACAGTGTACTAGGAATGATTTGGATCACTTAGGAAGTCTACATATTAAGAATGAAATGTAAATATTGTCTTGACTATTTGAGAATGACAGGAGTTTATAGGTTAAAAATGAATCATATCTACAAGAAGACTTAAATCAACACACGACTTCAAGAAAGATGTAGGTTAGGTGCTTAATATACAAAATAAACATGCTCCTGAATATTAGCAAGAAATAATTTCAAAATTTAACTAAAAATATACCAGGTATAATAAAGTACAAAACATAAAACACCTATGGAAGAAATTTAACAAATGCACAAAACTCTGAAACACTATTTAAAAGTGACTTAAAGAAAACCTAAATGAACAGAAACAATCTTTAATGTATTGGTAACTGGTGGGACATGGTGGTGCACACCTTTAATTCCAGCACTCAGAAGTCAGAGGCCAGGAATCTCTGTGAGTTCAAGGCTAACCTGGTCTCAAAGTGAGTTCCAAGGCAGCCAGAACTTCACAGTGAGATCCTGTCTTAAAATTAACAACAGCAAGAAAATATATTGATGACTCAATGTTTTATATGCTTATTATCATCTCCCCTAAGTATGATCATAAATTCATATGAAGAAATCAACAAGTTGATACTAAAGTGTTCATGAAAATTCAAGAAATAAAACGCTCTCTGGAGGAAAAAAAAAGAAACAGATAATAAATGGGAAACTTGCATTATTTGACTTCATAACTAATTACAGAAGTATAAATACTAGCCTAAAAATACAGAGTGATCTAACTTGGGACAGAGTTTAATATATCAAATGGCAGTATATACTCAATACATTTCCCTTGGTAAATAGTCAATGTCTGTTTGCTTTATTGGGGAGAGGGATAATATTAAATTCAGAGAAGGTTTGCAAAGGTAGTTCAAATAATTTAGATTTACTCCTTTAATATCCTATTTCAACATCATTACAACCACAGTACATTTGTCAAAATAAAAAAAAAAAAAAAAAAAACAAAAAAAAAAAAGCATTGGCATTGGCATGTTATTAGTATTAGCTGAACTCCATACAGGCTTATGTGCATTTCAGTAGATTTTGCACAACTTTTATTAATGTTTTTGTATTATTTTAGGATGGAATGTATGATGTCAAATTATATTTGGTCAGCATGTGTCCCCAGCCTCCTCTGACTTACATAGTTTATCATAGTTCATCTTTGTTTCTGATGACTCTAATATTTCTGAGTACTGATTGGGATTCTGTGTGATAGTCCACAATTTAAATTTGTCTGTTATATAAAGGTAGGAGTGTCTCAGAAGAAACTACTAAATAAACAGCCTCTCTTGTCACACTGTATCTGAGGTGTTTACTCTTCACATGACCTATATTAACTGTGATCACTTGGTCAAAATAGATTTGCCTGGCTTCTCTGATTCATGACTTTGTTCCAGGGAAGCCAATCACTGAGACAGCCCATTGCCAAGTGTGTGGGATGATAACCTTTGCTATCAGGAAGAAGGAGTAGCAATTTAAATTATGTGGAATTATACAATTCTTCCATATAAATGTGTTTATTCAGTTAACTATTAAGCTTTTATTTTGTATTAAAGTGCTGCCCTAAAATCATTACTATTTTGTCTGCCTGTTCCAGTTTGAGACAAATAGGATTTCTTTCTATTTGACCCCTATATTCTTTTGATGAGCATAAAAAAAAAAAAATAAAAACTTCCAGCCCTTTAAGAAGCTTCAGGCTCCTGGAAAACAGGACCCCAAGAAAGACACGGGAATCACTCAATGATGGAGAAATGGCTGAGATGTACATGAACAACCTGGACATGAGTGGGAGTAATGAAGGATGAGGGTTGAGGGAAAGAGTCTGTGGGAGTGGAGATCCCAGCTGGATCAAGAACAGAGAGAGAGAACAAGGAATAGGAGACCATGGTAAATGAAGACCACATGAGAAAAGGAAGAAACAAAGTGCTAGAGAGGCCCACAGAAATCCACAAAGATACCGCCACAATAGACTGCTGGCAATGGTCGAGAGACAGCCAGAACTGACCTACTCTGGTGATGGAATGGCCAAACACCCTAATAGTCGTGCCAGAAACTCCATCCAAGGACTGAGGAATCTGGATGCAGAGATCCACAGCTAGGCCCCAGGTGGAACTCCGGGAGTCTAATTAGCGAGAAAGAGGAGGGTTTATATGAGCGAGAATTGTTGAAACAAAGGTTGGATAAAAAGCACTGGGACAAATAGCCAAATGAATGGAAACACATGAACTATGAACCAAAGGCTGAGGGCCCCCAACTGGATCAGGCCCTCTGAATAGGTGAGACAGTTGATTGACTTGATCTGTTTGGGAGGCATCTAGGCAGTGGTACCAGGTCCTGTGTCATTGCATGAGCTGGCTGTTTGAAACCTGGGGATTATGCAGGATTGCTTGGCTTGGCCTGGGAGGAGGGGAATGGACCTGCCTGGACTGAGTCTACCAGGTTGATCTCAGTCCTGGGGGAGGCTTTGCCCTGGAGGAGTGGGAATGGGGGGTGGGCTGGGGGAAAAGGGGAGGGGGCAGGAGAGGGGAGAACAAGGGAATCATAGTTGATATGTAGAACTGAATGGTATTGTAAAATAAAATGAAAGGAAAAAAAAAAAAAAAGAAGCTTCAGGCTGATGTTATTTTCTATTTCTTAAGACTAGGATGAGCAATTTCTTCAACAGTTCAGATACATTTTTTGGAGTATAATATCTAGAAACTAAGGTTTGGACACCAGCTCTACTCATTTCTACTAGGATGCCATTGATGCGCAGTTCTCATGGTGGGCAGAGCTCAGTAATTTATATATGTGTACTAACACGTGTATATGCACACATCTATAATTATTTCTGGGGTTCTCCATCTGTATTTATGTTAAACTAAACATATGTTAATGCAAATGTCTCTAACTCTAATCCAGGACTACATAATTTACTCTACTCATCTATAAAGTTCTGAGACATTGAACCTATGTTCCATCCTCATTCAAGTCCATATTATTTATCTTTGACCTCAGTTCAAAAATAGATCATTTTCAATATTGATAATCTATTTCTAAAACAAATAGTTTTGTTAATGAGACCCAGGGCTTGTATTTAGTTCATTTTTTTTTCTTTACAACTTTGTAGTTTCTAAATTAAAATCCATTTCGTCCCAAGATACTTAACTGAAGTCCTGTCTCTTGCCTCTCTGGGGAGGGTATGTCATACTGTGTGGTATAAATAGATTCCCTTCTCATGGTCTATATTTCATAGTGGGATTTCGCAAAGCTCTTGTTTGATTTCTCAAGTTCATTAGCATGTCTGCAAGTTTACTGTCTGTCATGTAAAGTTCTGCAGATCTTGACAAATTCATAGAGTCTGATATTTACTGTTCCAGGACCACACAGAATGGATACTTCACCTGAAATGCCCCCTGGCATCTTCTGTTTAGTCAAATATTTTTTCTTTGCCACAACCTTTGGCAATCTCTTATCTATGTTTTACTCTTACAACACTTTCCAGAATGTTAAATCAATGGAATCATATAGTTTGTATTTCTTGGGCTGAAATTATTTCACTTAGCAATGAAGATTCATCCATGTGTGTGAACCAATATCTCATTCCTTTTATTGTTGTGGTAATATTAAATGTATTTGCAATTACCTATGGAAACAATTTTGATTGCCTCCATATTGAGAAATTGTGAGTAAAGCTTCTATAAACATATATATGAATGGTTTTGTGTGAATGTATTTGCAGTTTAATTAACTGATTATAGAGGTGTGTAATGGCTGGGTCATCTGGTAAAACTGCTACTTCTTTTCCGTTTCCTTTTGAGATTACACTATAATTACATCATTACCTTTTCTTCCCTCCAAACTCTCCAATATATCTTCTTTGCGCTCTTTCAATTTCATGCCTCTTTTTTCATAAACTGTTGTTGCATTTTTTTTTTTTTGCCTGCTCAAACTTTGTAATGTTGTTTGTATAATATATGTCTTCAAGGCTGACCATTTCATACCGGATGGCTGAATGGTATGCTCCTCCCTGGGAAGGTCTATAAGGAACTTGAAAAGCATCTCCCACGGTTGTTGTTCTGTTTTTATTCTGACTAGCACTAAATCATAATTCCTTTATTCTCTGAATCCTTGACAACCTTGGTTGTCATCACTTTTTAAATGTGTTCTCACCCAGTGTTGGCATCTGTTTATGGACAACACGAATAAATGTAATTCTCTGACTCCGAAATAAGTGCAGCTGTTTTGAACAGGTCTAGTCAAAACTGTCAATCTAAATTAGTTCAAGAGGTTTGCTTTATAAATATTTTATGAAATTACATCTAAGTGAGACAAGGAAATGGTTAATCTCATGCGATAATCTTCCTCATTCGCTCAGAGTATGTTTGGAAATTCATAAGGATTCAAAGACTGCTTCTGTCATCAGTGGGAGCCTTGTGAGCAATTAGCAGCTTTTTGTAAACAGAACACTGGGCAACCAGAATTCCAGCACATTTCATTTCTAAGATTTGTGTCAATTTATCTCTACCTAATGGCAATTCAGCACAAGGTCCTATTGCTATAGACAGAATGATAGCTTTTTTGTCAAAAATTCCTCCATATGCACAGCACGGGGAAGTGTCTAGGGTTGAAGAAGTAGGAAAGCTGATGACCTGCTGATTCTCCAATCAGGAGGTTATTCTGCAACAATCTGTGTGGTTCCAGTGGGAACAATGTGAATGGGTCAGAGAAGTCCGAGTCAGAAGAACCAGTGAAACAGGTTTGACTGGTCACTCCTGGCTTTAAAGATGAAAAGGCTATGATAAGTCAAGGAAGGCAGTAGCTTCCAGATGCCAGAAAAGGCAGAGTCAGAGACTCCTTCCTACTAGTCCTATGCAGGAATATAGCCCTTTGAGCTCCTTGGATTTTAATTACACGAGACCCACAATTTAAAGAACTGGAAGATAAATCCATATTGTTTTAATATACCCAGCTTGTGGTAATTTGTTATAGAAAACATACTGATGGATCCATTTCTGATGCACAAAATGAAGAGGTAAAAGACTAGAATGTGACTTTTTTTTTAATCATGAAAACAAATTGCTTAAAAATTTAACATTCTTAATGTTCTTAGGAAGGTTTGATATCTTGACAATTTTTTCCTTCCGAAGATTATAAAAACTTAGATTTTAGAAATATTTGTAAATTCACAAGTGAATAGTGAAGTTTCTCAGTAACAAAATAAATTAGTCTATCAGTGTCTACAGCAAAAGGCAAATGAAACTTGAGGATCACTAGAGACATCAGTATAACCCTTAGTACTCCACCGATGACAGGGATCCACACCCAGTACCTGGCTTCAGCTCTTTTAACCAGCTCCCAGATAAGAACATACATTACAGTTTAGCTGACTCCCATCTCTTGGGAAACTCCAGGTCTTACTTATAATGCCAGGCTGTGCCATGCATGGAGAATGCTGTAGCTAATTTCTATAGGTCCCCAAGTGTTCATGAGTTCTGTTTGCCTATTAGTGACTAATTCTCCCTTATGTCCTATCCATACCTCCTGTTTCCTTCACGTGGCATCCAAGGTAAGGGTAGAAACAAGCTTATACTGAGAGCACATCTGTGTTTTCACAGAGCTGTGAGCCTTGTCCCTTTGCACTAACTAAAAGAATTGCACCTACAAGACAAAACACACATCTTAAATGGGTCAAGGAGATTTTTGCCTAACTCAAATAGAAATTGAGGTTCACAGATTAAGTACCACTCTAATAGAACATGTTTATAGAAATATATAAATTTCAGAATAACCTCAAAAATCATAATTGCAGGTCATGACCAAAACAAACAAGTTATTCACATTGGTGCCTAAAATGTAAGATTAAAAGAGGTGACTATAAAAGCTGGGAGATAATTATTTGTTTGTTTGTTTTTTTCCTCCCATGAAGCTAAAGGAAATTGTTTTTACCTCCGACAATTCGGAGTAACTGAAAAATTACTTAGTCCCAAACAAGGAGTGTTGGCTTGATACATCTTCCAAACAGTAGAATGGGCTGTCATTGCCTGGAGCAACCTTCCTAATACTGTGACCCTTTAATACAGGTCCTCATTTTGTGGTGACCCCCCCACCATAAAATTATTTTCATTACTACTTCATAACTGTAATCTTGCTACTGTCATGAATCATAATGTAAATATCTGTGTTTCCCAGTGGTCTTAGATGACCCCTGTGAAAGGGTCGTTTGACTCTCAAAGGGGTCAAGACCCACAGGTTGAGAACCACTGGCCTAGAGGGTTCAGTGGGATATGTTAAGGACTACAGAAAATAGCCTGTGGAGAGACACAGAAGCTGTGGTTACCCACATAAACCTACACAAGATCCATATGAGTGAGCCTGCCAGCCTTCTACCTTTAGTAAAGAAGTGGTTCATGAGATTTCTTACTTGGGGAACTATTGGCAATGAATAGTTACTGAGCAAGACAGTCATTTTTTTTTTTTTTTTCAGTAGTGTAGCTCTGGAAGCAACCTCAACTAAACTCCGTGGAAAAAAAAAAAAAAAAAAAAAAAAAAAAAAAAAAAAAAAAAAAAAAAAAAAAGAACTTTCTTTGTGTCTCCTATCCTCCACATCTCCAGTGTTACTTTTTGTCCCAGACACTCAACATCTCCAGTTTCACTTTCTGGCAGGTCAGGGCTGCTTTTGTCAACAGACTGGGGATCTGAAATTGTTACTTTCTGTCCTGGATCCTGGCTACCAGCTGCCACTTTCCATGCCTGAGTGGCTAACCCTCTCTGCACATTAACGGTGTTCAGCACAGGGTGAGGAGTTAGCTAGTCTCTGTAGGAGGTGCCTATAGACCAGCAGTCTCAGGCTGTAAACATCCAGGAGGAGGAAGCTGCAATGACTAGTTTTTGTAAACAATGGTCAGTTGTTCCTAAACACTCATACTTGTACACACTGTATTCTCACTTGGACCAGGCGAAAACTTTGCCATCCTTCTGAGCCTCACCCCAGGGGGGAAGACTTTGCCATTCACACGAGTCTGAGGAATTGGCCCTTGATATGAGCCAAACAATATAAATAATACACATTCACTCAGGGCTTCTTTGGCTCCTCACACTCTTTTTTGGCATACAGAGGCAGAGGAAATATTGAGAGGAAGATTGTAACTTGATTTTACCACACATACCAGGGATGCTAAAAACTATCTGCTAATAGTATGGATCAACACCTTGACTGAAGAGGTTGAAACCTTCCATTGCCGAGCAGAAAAGGTACGGGAGATTATAAGGTCCCTCGTAGATGAAAATTTTCTCAGTTCCAAAGTGCTAGAAGCACATATATATAATGGACCTGTCTTCAAAGCAGAAGGAACTGCATGAGTCTCTCAAGCCCCAGCAATACAGTGCAACCTCCACTGAGGGTGGCATCGCCCATCTTTTGGAAAGGCACAGAGAATAAACACCCTTGGCAAAATACATGTGGCTAAATTGATGTAAGAGGTCTAAATTCTCTGAACATAGTTGTTGCTCTTAAGTTTGACGTAGCTAAGGGGTATCCCTGGGTCACTGGCCCTGAGCCCTTTCGAAGCTTTGTTGGAGACTTTACCTATGGAGAGCCCTGCTACATGACTGGGGACTTTCCACCTGGTGTCCCACATAAGTCATTTAGCCAGGTTCTAACAAATCCTCTCAGAGCTCAGGAAAGGAGCTCTTGATGGAAGAGAGATATGGGGTACTCACATTTCTGATCTGGAGCTCTAGTCCTGGTAAAAGTCCTTCAAAAGATCCCCACCCCCTCCTTTTGAACAGCAATTGGATGGATCCTTATCCTGTTCTTTAGGTTTGCCTTTATATCCGTCAAGATAGCTGGTGTAAATTCATGGCTAAATGGTACAAGACCACCTTGAACCTATACAAAGGGCGGTTGTTTTCAGGGATGCTTTTTTTTTCTTAGCCTGAGCCTAGATAAGAGCACTTGTTTCAATATTTCCCTGACAGATACCAGTGTTAGAACTCAAAATTTCAGATCCTTGCCTGTATTACCATCAATGTGACAAGTGCCCTTGGGTAGGAATGGTAAACAGATTGTACTGTCTATGATCAGTCAGGGATATCCAAGGATAGGATCCAAGAACCTGACCATAATGAGTAATTGTAAGATGGAACATTGTCCCAAGTATTGTCAGCCCTGCACTTGTGAGATAGTGATGGGACATTTCCCTCATTGAAGAACTCAACTTCCTTTTTTCAAACTTTCTTTTTATTTATACTTCATGTCTTTCACAGCATGCATCTTTTTGTTTGTTTGTTTGTTTGTTTGTTTTGTTTTGTTTTGTTTTTTCAAGACAGGTAGCTTTCTCTGTGTAGCTTTTTGCCTTTCCTGGAACTCACTCTGTAGCCCAGGCTGGCCTCGAACTCACAGAGATCCGCCTGCCTCTGCCTCCTGAGTGCTGGGATTAAAGGTGTGCGCCACCACTGCCAGACCACAGCATGCATCTTGATCCCATTCATTTCCCTGTACCTTCATATCTGTCTTCTGCCCTTGCACCACCCCATAATAAACTAAAATTTAAAAGAACACACACACAAAAAAAAGAAAAGGAAAAATCTCATAATGTAAGTTGTAGTGTGACACAGTGAGTTACACAATAAACACTTTTGTCCATATGTCCTTACTTGCAAGTATTCATTGCAAAGAGTCATTAGTCTGGTTGGAGGCCTCTAGTTTTTGCTATCTATGCTGGGCCCTCACTGAGACTCCTCTTGGATGTCCTGTTGTTGCCCTGTGTCATGGAGATCCTGCAGCTTTATGTCTTCAGGACCGGCCCCTTCAAGTGCTCACTCAGATCATATAAATGGTGTGAATGCTGAAGTGGGCCAACATATAACTCTGGTTCTGGGCCTGGGTATTTGCAGGGTTGGTCAGCCTGCCAGCTCTCCCCCCCATCCTTACCACCAGGGTGAGCTCTCCAGCATTACCTCAGCTAATTCACCCCTGGCAGCAATGAGCAAGGGCTAGGCCCTACCCCTGAATGCACCCAGTCTCCTCTGAACCCAACTTCAGTGTGATGTGATGGGCCCATCCACTCCTCAAATTGTTACCATCCTGTTGGCCAGATTGAGCAAGGCCCACTGGTCCCATAAGGATCATAAAACTCACCTTACTTTGAGGTCTGGCTGACTCAGAGAGCATCTGTGGCACACACAGACCTCTCTTTACCTGGGAGTCCAGATTTATCCTTCAATGAGAGATTTGAAGGTTCTAGGTCCATCACTTGTATCCTAACTATACTACAAAGCCACAGTCTTCCAGCAGACCCATTTTGCCCTGTGGATATTCCAGACTTGGTCGAGAGGAACAACATACCAAGACAGTTGGTTGTAGCATCTCTGAGTAAAAAGGGCTACTGGGAGTGCAAGCCTAGAGACTGCAGGGAAACTAGCATGGGACACTTTAGAGCAGAAACATTCATTAGGAAAGGGATGGGACATAAAGCCTGCCTATTATTTCAGGAGGAGGGAAAAGGCTGGAATGTTTTAAGGAAAGTAAACTCCGGGCTAGAGAGGTGAGTAAGAGATGCAGAATGGATTATCCAGGAATATGACCCCACTACGACTTGTATGGAATATAAGATGTCCCTGGGCCAATGATCCATCTTCCTGAATGCCAGGGCAAAGTCTGATAACAACTTTCACTTCCACCCTCCCCTTGTTGCTTAATGTTTCCCATGAGGTGGGGTTGATGGAAGAGACACTGTGGCTCGTTGATGAACTGAAGTCTACAGATAGGAAGCTTTCTGAGCTCTTGAGTCAACCCAGTGGCCTTCTCCGTGGAGTATACCTTGTAATGGCCAAAGGTGATAGGGAAATCACCAGCCTAGCTGATACTTACAACAAAGTCTGCTAAGTGTTATTGCATGGTTTTCTTGTCTGTTCTCCTTTAATAAAGGCAAGGCTGCTCCAACTGTTTTTTGATCAGGTTCTCACTAGGGGTTATAATTATCCTAATGATTTTACTCCCTGTAGGTTATAGATTTTACCTGACCCACATAACATATTGTCATTTAATAGCTCTCCAGAAGCCTGTTTCTACGCAGTCAACTGATTGCTATTTCAGCCCTGTGCATGAACCTTAGGACCTATGCCTGAAAACATCCTGTCTTTGATCAGCGTTCTGGAATACCACCCACCTTTTATCTGGAATTAGCAAGAGTGGTCACCTCCTCCATTCTCAATAGTGTCAGTCTCCAAGAGAGAAATGAAGGAGGGTCAGAGGAACTTGGGATGATCTAGAAAACCATGAACGGCCCCTTTACGGTAGGTTGATCTCTGTTCTGGGGGTTGTCTTCTCTTCCCCTACACACACACACACACACACACACACACACACACACACCAGGAGTTTGTGGACAACAGGGCAAAAAGAACCTATCCAAGGGAGAGTACCCAAGCCCAATCAGGAAGGAGAAGAAGTCTGAAGTCAAACCCAGACTCGCACCTCGCTTTGATGGCAGCTGTTGATCTATTCTAATAAAATGGAGAGTTTTTGTTCTCTCTGTGTCTCTGTCTCTCCCCCCATGCACCGGCTGATGTCTCTGTTTGTCAATGCTTAACTCTGTGTCCAGAACCCTCAGGATCTCTCCTTCAGTTGTGGGAAATTTCCACTTTCCCTTCCAGTCTCAGATCTATAATCTTAAGGACCCTCCTGATATCCACATTCACTCTTGAGAAGGGGGGGAGGGGTGCTTTAAAGTTGGGCCTCAGGATTTGTACCTGTTATCCTTTGTCAGGGATCCTCAGTGCCTGGCTGCCACTTTCAAGTCCCTACCTCAGGTCTGTAACTGTCACACAGCCTGTCACTCTCCAAGTGTCATTTCATTTTTCTATTCTGATGGGTTTTTTTTTTTTCCAGGACACACAACATTTGGCCACCCCATGGACAGACCTTGGCAGTACCCCTAGAGGACCACCCCTCACCCAAGACTCCTAGGATATCATGGAAGTAGGAGAGGGGCTTGTTGGGATGGGGAGGTCCTGAAGGAATGGGGGAGGGGATGAGAGAGGAGAGTGGAGGTTATGACGGCACAGACAGGAAGAGGGAACTTAAGTTGATGAAGTGCCTCCATCAGATTGGCCTGAGGGCAAGTCTACCTGGAATTTTCTAGATTGCTAACTGACATAAAAGGGTCCAACTCACAGTCTGAGTTCCTATACCTGGGCAGGAAGTCCCAGGCTGTATAGGAATGGTAACTAAACATGAACCCAGAAGCAAACTAGTAAGCAGCTTTCCTCCAGAGTCTGTTTCAGTTATAGCCTCCAGCTTAAGCTTAAGTCCAGGCCTTGACTTCCCTTAGTGATGGAGCGTAACATGTAAGATGAAATAAATGCTCACCTCCAGAAGTTGCTTTGGGGTATTGTGTTTATCATAGCAACATAAAGTAAACCAGAACAGGGGTGAATATGATCAAAATAATACATTGCACATACTTATGAGCTTGTTAAATATATATGTGTATGTATTTGTATATAATGGAGAGAAGTGTTCATAGTATCTCACAGAAAGTGTATAATGGGCAGAGATATTTTTTTAAATTTACCTGAGATTTAAGAGCATATAAGCAAAACAGTTTATTTTTCTAATTTTTCTGGTCTTGTTCGTCTGTTAAAGCCACATGTAGCAGACTATAGTTAAGCAGGTCATATCTATCAGAACGAGTTTGCAAATGGCTTGAACTCTTGGATCCTCTGCTTTTTCATCTGCCATCTTTGTCTATCTTTCTATCCCCTTTTCTTTTTTTTTTTTTTAATCTTGTAGAAAGTTAGGGGGAGAACACACGATTCAAATTACATATTTACTGGTTGTTGAATGACTGAAGGATGAATGAATGAATGCAGAAAACTTCAGCTGTTCCTTTTGAAAGTGTTCTACACAAAGCTTTTTCTGTAGATAACCACTTGGTCCATGTGCTCCCCGCAGATCTGATGGGAAAACTTCAGCATCTACCAAGGACTTGGCTTCTTTTCAACATGTTCATGGCTACCACCACATCCAATGATGAGACACTCCTCTGACAATCTTCTAATAGAGTTTTTTTTGTTTTTGTGGTGTTTTTTTTTTTTTTTTTTTTTTTTTTTTTTTTTTTGGTTTTTCAAGACAAGATTTCTCTGTGTAGTTTTGGTGCCTGTCCTGGATCTCATTCTGTAAAACAGTCTGGTCTCGAACTCACAGAGATCTGCCTGGCTCTGCCTCCCAAGTTCTGGGATTAAAGGTGTGTGCCACCGCTGCCTGGCTCCCAATGGATTCTTTTACTCTCTTTCTATATCTGTCACCATGAATCTAATCTCAAACAGATTCTTTTTGTAAAAGGATGATAGAAGACTTTCCTCTCTCCAATCCTTATTTCACTCAAAATAAAGACCAAGCTTCCTCAAAAAGCCCACAAATGCTCTGTGATCTTAATCTTGTTTCCTTCTAGCCTCATTTCTTTCTTTATTCACCCCTGTTCTCTCTTAGGCTTTATTTTTATGCAGCCTCAGTACTGAGTATTATGCTGTTTTATGTATTTCCATATTATATTTACTATTGGTTGGTTTATTTCCATTTCTACCTGATAGATTCAAAGCTTGGTTTGGTTTATTGATGCATTCCAAGAGCCTGAATCATTAGACATTCTCAGTAAATATTTGGTCAATTAATATATGCCATTATAACTGTGCATTATTATTGTTGTAGGTAATATTATCACATACTTGTCATATATACAATGGTGTCCTATAATAATGGTCTTCCTAAAGAAAATCAATGACAAAAAAGTAAGTTTTATGGTATGGAATGACTTTTGACACCAATAATTCTGTCCCTGAGGTGTAAAGATTGATTTTTTTTTCCTTCTTGCCTTGTGAAAATCAAGGGTCTTACTTTGATGCATATCCCCAGGGCTTTAAACTAAGCACCAATCAAGTTACCTTAGAGATTCTAACTAATGGAATCAAATCACATGTTGGTACCAAAGTCATCTCCAGGAAGAGAAATAAACAATGGGGAAACCATCAAACTTTTAGCATCAGGAAAGAAATCTAATAAACAGACTCAGGAAATGCTCAAGGCAAAAATAAGACTCAGAATGGCTCTTACCTTTTCTCCAAGTAATGATATATTTAATGTTTTACTACGAAAACAGTAGGGATGGAATGGGCAACTATCAAGAAGCTTTCTTTCTGGTGATACAAGGGTCAACAGTAATGATCACATGGTCTTGGCTCAGATTCTCTTTGTGACATTGGGGCATCAGTTTCCTCATTGGTCAAAGGAGGAGAAGGTACATGCAAGGATAAAATTAAGTGATGTTCATGAAACTGTTAAGACCATGTTTATCACATAGAATGTACTCATATGCTGCATGTTCTTCAATATCTCCTGCTTTACAAAGGCAAAGCTTGAAATCAAAAGCAACCAACTGTCAGCTCAATGGCCTTTAGTCTCAAGGAAACACTCTCCAATAGAGTGGCAAGAGAAAAGGTATTCATAGTTAAACATCAAGCACTGGGTGAAAATGAGAACATAGCTTCCTCACAAAGTTAATGGGAGCAATAACCCTACTTCAGTGTAGTTACTATGGAGATGAGACCCACTAGGGCAGTACCTGGCATACAGGGAAAGTTCACTACTTTTACTTTCCTAATACACTTTTATCATGATAACTACATACACCAGGAGCTTGTTCCTGTGACTCCTTCCTCATCTGTCCATCAACATAGGTGTCAATTGGCCTTCCTTTCTCCTTTCTCCATCTCTGAGTCGTTGCTGGGCTTTTTTCACCCTCTGATCCATTCCTTGTAATACTCTCTTGGTTAGTTAAGAAGCCCCGATCCTTCTTCTTGTTCCCCAATATTCATGCTACCAGAAGCTCCCCCTGCTCTCACTAGGCACCCTACTCTCTACTCAGAAGTCCAGCTGGCTGTAATCCCAAGCCTTCTTAATCGGGACAAGCACCTATAGCAAAGGCCCAGGAAAAGCCAGTTCTGTTTTCATGAGACTATGACTTGGCTTTGCTATCCAGACAAAGACTCCTTATCAGCATTCCAAACACAGTTTGTCCTATCTGACTGTCCATTACAGATTTTTCCCTTGTTCTGTTGGGAGGGTTTCCTTTGAAGTGCCATCTTATCAACTTGTAGTCTAGAGGGGTATGGATGGGTATCATCCCATCCTCTATGTCAAGAGGGGGAGGGGAGGAGTGTGTTAGGAAGGCAACTTAAAACCCACTTTGTGTAATTCAGAAACCATTTTGTGTTACTCAAAAGACATTTGATGTGATTTGAAATAATATGATGCCTGAGTTTGCCACCAGGCAGCTCTGATAAGAGCTAAGCCTCAGCAGCAAGCCACTGAAAGGCTACCAGGCAATCCAGGGAGAGCCTAGCCCAGGACCGACCTTGATATGCAAATCAAGTAACTCCAAGGTGGTGTTGATATGCTAGTAAACCAGTCGCCAGGCCATGAGCCCTGATAGTGCAAAGCGACAGCCCAATGTAATGACAGAAAAATTGCAACTCTCTAGCCTCTGTGATGATTTCCATTGACAAGAGGGACTTGAGACTGTGCATGACCCTGGCCTCAGTGACTGTTGAACTTCCAGCACTGTTCCTGGGCCTGTCGGTGCTAGCTCCTCAACAACACACTCAAGGACTTCCTGAACCTCCATCAGTGCCGTCCTTCCAGCCTGCCAAGCTGAAGGACTTCATGGCAAGCTTCCTAAGGGTCCTCAGCAGGGAAGATTCCCAGTGCAATCCTGCAGCCTCATTTCTACCCAAACAACTGTTTTCTGCTTGGTGAGATGTCTCTTTAATTTTTGTATTAGCATGATATTATACGGGATGTTTTTGTGATTAAATGGAGCATAATCAAAAGTCAAATCTTGCGTGGACATCCTAATTGCCAAGCACCTTATAGACCTTAGACAGAGCTTTCCTCAGTTGGTGTAATCA
Source organism: Peromyscus leucopus (assembly GCF_004664715.2). Taxonomy (NCBI): domain Eukaryota; kingdom Metazoa; phylum Chordata; class Mammalia; order Rodentia; family Cricetidae; genus Peromyscus; species Peromyscus leucopus. The sequence continues at coordinate 29,435,136 of NC_051079.1, read as the reverse complement.
GCAGAATTCTACTGGATCATGATTGCCAGGCCAAACAATTAATTAATTGGACAGAGAGGGAGCTGGAAGCTGTCTCTCTAAAACTCTCAGAGTCTAAATTATCTTGGTTTATCCATAAAAAAAGGGTTAAGATTTTGTTTAAACTAGCTGGTTGAACTGACTGAGATTATTTCAGAAGAAGCCTAGGCAAGATGATTATGTGAAAGACCTATGGGAAAATGTTGATAGACTAGTCACAAAGAAATTACCAGTGAAACTTTCACAGGATATGCAAGTTGTGCTCAAACACCTGAAAGTGGTTGAGCCCATATTGACAAGAGCAAATGAAAGGGAGGTACTAGCTATTCTCATGAAAACTATAATAGGCATTAGATAGGGACTTATGCAGAGGCAAAGAGTTAACTAAGAGAGTAATTTTTGGATCCACCAGTGACTTAAACCAGACATACCCTTCTACCATCTTAGAGGGTACTACTACTCACCCTACCCTCACCCCATCACTCTTCAGGACAATGAGAAGTGTCTCTAGATATAGAAGATGCAAGCCATGAAGAAATAACTGCCAATATCAAGGCTTCTCTAACTCGAAGAGCTAAGACAAGACTTTCCCCTGGAAAAGAATGACTGAAGTAGACTGGCTACTAAAACTCTAATAGGACAGAATCTAATAGTTATAGAAAGAGAACTGAATCTAATAGTTATAGGTATGAAGTGCTACAATTAATAGCAGCTTTAACACACTCTTCATTCAGAATTTCAGCCATGCAAAAGGCAGCAGAATTGAGGCAACCAACCTCATTCCTTGAATTAAGATAGCAAGCTTCCGAAGCTACGTTGCCTCAGCTAGATGATAATGCTATAGGCAGTCAACTTAAATGGGAAACTCCAAAGGAAGGAACTGAAATTTGTAAAAAGCTTGCTGTCTTATGTATGACATATGAAATAGGGAACAAACTACCATGACAGCTCATACCCCAGATAGTCTTCAAAATGCTTTGATCTGAAGTGCATGGCAACCTATGAGGATAACCTTGAACACAGCACCGGCAGTAGAATAAAATTGGCAGCAGGAGCAGTATGCACTGCAATTCCAAATGGAATTAGAAGGACCTCAAGATACACCTTTACTACCCAATTCTCACCCAAATTCTTGGGTTTTTATTGTTGTTTCGTTTTGTTTTTTTAAGGCAAGGGAGAACTCCCCAAAGAATGGATTGCCCAAACCTCAAACCTAGAAATTGTACACCAGAGTCCATTGTCAATTATTGTCAATTATGGACTTAAACCATACTCAAAGGGACCCCCTAAGGCCCATCCCTCCACCCCTGAGATGGATCAAGGGCCACCACTCCAGACCAAGCCAAAATGACATTCAAATCCCAAGCCAATTAATTCTAATTAAGGCTGGGATAATCCACAGGGTTGGAATAGACCACTACAACTTGATAAAATGAAACCATGGCAGAATGAAAGCCAAAAAACAGATGGAGCCCCCATGGTCTACTCCTCAGGGATGGTGGGTTAGAGTAGCCTCCCAGCCTGTCACTGCTAAAGAGCTTCATGGAAAACATAGGATGAGCATGCAAGCTTTCTAAGCAGCCTCCCCAGAATGGAACACTGCAGTAGCATTTCTGTTCAAACAACTGTTCACAGCTTGGTGAGATGTCCATTAAACTTATTATTATTATTATTATTATTATTATTATTATTATTAAGAGATTTTCTATTCATTTTACATACAAAAGATTTCCCTCTCCTTCCTCCTCCTGCCCCCCATCTTCCCCCCAAAATCATCCCCACACATCCTCCAAGGCAAGGTCTCCCATGGGGAGTCAACAGAGTCTGGTACACTCAGACTGCACCAAGGCTGAGCAAAGTGTCCCACCATAGGCATTGGGCTCTAAAAAGGCTGCTCATGCACCAGAGACAGATCCCAATCCCACTGCCTGGTGGGACTCCTAAACAGTTCAAGCTAAACAACTGTCTTGCCTATCCAAATGGTCCAGTCCAGTATCATGGGGGCTCCTCAACTTTCTGTCCACAGTTCATGCATTTCCATTAATTTGGCTGGCCATCTCTGTACATTTTCCCATCGTGATCTCGATGTCCCTTGCTCATAGAATCTCTCCTCTCAGTCATCAACTGGACTCCTGGAGCTCAGCCTGGCTCCCATCTGTGGATTTCTGCATCTGCTTCCATCAGTCACTGGATGAGGGCTCTATGATGACAGGGTATTCAGCCATCCAATTACTGGAGTAGGCCAGTTCAGGCACCCTCTCAACTATTGCCAGTACTCTAAGGTGGGGTCATCCTTGTGGATTTCTAGGAACTTCCCCAGGACTCTGTTTCTCTCTGTTCTCCTGATGTCTTCATTTATCATGGTATATCTTTCCTTGCTCTCCCACTCAGTCCCTATTCCAGCTCAAGCCTCACGTTAAACTTTTATATTTGTATGATACTATAAGGAATTTTGTGTGAATTAACTGAGCATATTTAGAAGATAAATCCTAATTACTGAGCACCTTAAAGCCCATTGTCCCTCTCTCTGCAATGTGACTGCCTTAAAATGCACATGGGCAAAGCCTTGAAAGGCACCCACCCAAGCAGATGAAGATAGCACTAAGAGATAAACAGAGTAAGAGTTGGTCCTGATGGCATCACTTATGTCCCAGGATGAAGTTCTGTCAGAAGATGAACTGTTGCTGTCTCTCCAATAGTCATTTTGCTTGAACTATGTCAAATTGAGATATCTGGAATGAATTTTATTATTGCATCCAAGTGAAGTTCTGCTATGCTGACTGTTATTGAAACATTTTTGGAAAATTCCAAATATTAGAGTCAACACATGGGAATCTGATGGAAGTTCTGACCCTCACCAACACACAGCAATTGGAAATGTTCTACATATCTTCAGATTGGTTGTGATTACCAAAACAACGTAGGTGGAGAACCACACTATGAAAAAAAAAAAAAAAAGAATAGAACACACTTACTTGTGAGAGTGAAACATGTATTTCTTAGTAAATTATGTTGGGACCAGGCAGGGAAAGGACCTAGCAGATCTTCCAAAATGCAGTGTATAGGCTCCTTTTAACAAAGAACAAAGAACTGAGCAAGAAGCAGAACAGCAATATGGGAAGTATAGCATTGAAATTGAAAAATAAAAGCATAAAAAGAACAACCCTCAGATTGAGGAGAGATCCAGCAAGCAGTTATCTCAAAGGATTCTCAGTTCCTGGCTTAGGGGATTTTAACTGCCAAAAGAAAGAAAGGAGTTCCCTGAAGGGTCGACCTTTCTTTGACTGACATAGGTGATTGACATCTCTAGATTATATAATGTTATGTTTACTGTGCATATATCATCCCACGATCCTCTGTGTTAAAATCATATTCATGAGATGCATTTCATATACATCAGTCCTTAAATTATTTTCGACAACCTTAATGTCACCTTGGAATAATGTTTCCATTCTTGGTATGGTTAGATTTTTTTGATAATTGTGGGTACGCCTGCATTATATTAATCCACCAGATGGGTCAGGGAGAACTAAGTGATGATTAGGACATTCAAGGGAATGTCTATATTAGTTTCTAGGTACAGAAGTTAACCTTCCTCCTACTTACAGTCCTGTATGTCTAACCCTATCTTCCTTCCTCAGTGTGAGGGGGCTTTGGGGCACATGAATTGCTTGAAGGGTAGTTTAATCTCTTTAACAAAGCTCCATGGCTCTAGTCCAGTAAGCTACCACTTTTTTTGTGAATTCTTTATTGAACTATTTGTTCTTTTATTGTTAAACTATGAGATTATGGATGCTCCGAACTGTATCAGGTACGTGATTTTCAAACAATGATCTCATTCTTTAGGCTGTTTACTCACTTATTGCTATTTTCACTTAACGAATGAAGGTTTTCTAATTTTTGTTTGATTATATTGGATTGAATTTTCCCATAAAACTTTCCTCACACTTTAGGGAACAGATCCCATAATACATTGCGAAACACAAGGCTATGAGAATGTGTCCTTGTTTTCTTTCAACAACCTTGCTGTTTCTACTCTCACACTTTGAACATTAATGCATTTTGCTACTATCACCTTTAAGTATTTGTTATGTATCTAGAACTTCAGACTAATAATCTCACTCAGTCCTTACAGGAACACTTTTCACTAGGTATGTAGATGATTTTATATGTATGAAGAGGTGGAGCAATCAGTTTTCTGTTGAGACAATTAAATTCTTAATGGTTTTGTCAAATCTGCATATGTAGAATTCATTTGCTGACTTCAAGTACTGAATAAATATCATCATGTGGATATGCTATATTTTCTTTACCCATTTATCTGTTAATAGGCATGGAGGCCAATTCCATGATTTATAAATAGTGCCATAATAATTGTGGGTACGCCTGCATTAAATTAAGTAGCTGACTATTTTGCTTATATATCTGGAAGTGGTATACTTTGGATTATATACAAGGTCTAGTTTCAGGTTCTGAGGAACGTGCATTTGGAATCTCTATGGTAGCTGCACTATTTACATTCCCACATCAGCAAACAAGGGTTCAGTTTTTCCCACATCCTCACCAGAATTTGCTTGTTTTAATGATAGTCATTCTGATCAGAATGCAACAGAATCTCAAATGTTGACATCCATTTCCATGATGACTATTATTTTCCTGTATTTATTGACAATTTGTCCTTTTGAAAACTGTCTGTCCATTTACATTGCCTGGATTATTTTCACATTATTAGTGGCATGGATCTCTATACCCCTCACTGGTCATGTTGAATGCTCTACAGTGTCCACCGGCATGCTAATTATCCACTGGCATTCCTTGATTATTGACATCCTCTACTTCCCTGTGCCCTGGAGGCTGCACACTAAGGACCACATAACTGAAACACTTTGTCCTCTGGACTCCACTTTGGTTTAGACACTGATATAGAGACTAACGATAAGAGGTAATGTTTGGGGAGTGTCTCCCTTTGCACTTTATTTATGCATTGTGCTGTGAAGCAGCTGCATTTCTTCAAAACCACATGTTCACAGCTCCTTTTGGTGCAGTGTTCTACATACTGCAGTTCTCACAGAACACCAAAGATGTTAGTCCTTCTCCTGCCTGTCAGGTCTAGAGATCAGAATAGAACCTCAAAATTCTAAGTACAGTGTGATTGGTGATGATAGACCTAAGACAGATTTCATGAGAAGCTAGAAAATGTAACCATCATTTGTGACATTTTTCTCTACTGAAACTCAAGTGCTCAGGCTCAATCAACAAACTCACAAGTGAGCTTTGGGAAGGAAGCTGGAGAGTTGCAGTCTCTATTATTTGCCCACCTTGCCCTCTTTCTGCAATCTGCAGAAAGAATTACCCGGTAGTGCCATTAACAAGAAGGTACCATCAAAAACAAAGCTAAAATGTGTTTATAGAGCTAAGAGTAACTGATTAGCACAGCTGTTAACATTGAAAGATTAGCTAGTTACAACACTAATAGAGTGCAGGGAAGGTGATTAATTCCTCTCCAATCTAGCAGTCACGAAACCTTTTAACTATGAATCAAAAATCTATAAGCCATAAAAGAAAAATCATAAATGAAACTATGTATGTTTAAACTTCGGCGCAGAAAATAAAACACCATAAATAAGGCAGAAATATATGACAAACTGAACAAGAGGAAAACTACAACTTTATGTTCTGCACAGAGGACCAAGCTCTCTAACATACAAAAGGCTGCTTGCTAACATCAAGAAGCAAAGACTGGTGACCTAATAGAAAAATGGGCAAGAGATACAAACAAACTGTAGGCAAAAATGCTCCACCTCATCATAATAAAAAGAAATGCAGACTAAAACAAACAAAGTTGCCTTTATATATACCAAAATAATAAGCACGAAGTCCAACCACTCCTAGAAAAATCACTTAACCAAACAGGAAGTCTGCAGGCAATCTCTTGAGAAGCCCAGATCTATATTTGGGAATGTACTACTTTTCCCAGCATTTCTCTTTATTAACAATGCTGGTGCTTAAGTCTATGTTATAACCTCTTCTTAATAAACCCCATTTCTGCTTCATTCTGACTCCCTTGACTATCAAGAATCCAATGCTCAGCTGAGGAGAGTTTGCCTAAAGAATTCAAACTGCTACAAGAAGCAGGGTGCACATGTGTCTCCAGTGCCTATTACTGCTACTGCCATCCTTCTGGGTGGCCAATATGTAGCTACATTTCTGACGCATTGTCTCCATAATCTCAAGAACATCTTTAAAATAATGCTGATTATACTTACAAACTCTTAAAAGGTTCAAAATCTATCTTGAAAGAAGAAAAATGACATCTTGGCTTCTCATAGACAAACAGAAATCCTATTTATAAATCCATTGGTAGTTGACCCACCCATGTACTCACAGTCTTAAACCCATCCACCCACACACAGCACTGAGTGGACTCAGTGGGTGTAAAAGAACAGTACATGAGGTTGGGAGGGAAAAGTTGTGGGGGGATAAGGGAGGAATTGCTGCTGAGGGAATGGGGGTGGATTTGATCAAAACACATTATATAATTCATGGAATTATCAAACAGAAATGCCTTAATGTCTCTAATTTTCAGGGAAATGAAAATTATAACCTCAGTGAGATATCTCCTCACCCTAGGAAGAATCCCTTTTTTCAGAAAACAAAGGGTGTGGTGATATATGTCTACCATTCCAGTTTTTGGAAGGCTGGGGGGGCGGAAAATGACAGGTTCAAGGTCAGCCTATGTGATATAGGAAGAACTCATCTTGAAAAGAGAAGCAAACATAGGGGTAGGGTGAGGTACTAATGAAGACATGGAGAAAAGAGCTTTGTTGGAATATATATCAGTTAAGTCAATGAAAAATATATAGAAATCCCTAAAAGCAAAAAGTATCACTCTAATAGATTCAGTCATCCTCCTACAGTAGATATACAAAGAAAATGATGTCAGTACGCTAATGAGGCATCTGCCCTTTCTTGTTTATCACAGCACTGTTCACAACAGCCAAGACATGGAAACAACTTAAGTTTTCACCAGCTGACAAATGGACAAATGATAACATGATACATACACTGGGAATATTATTTAGCCATGAAGGATGAAATCCTGTTACCTGTGACAATGTGGGAATACCCAAAGATCATATATCAAGAGAAATAAGGAAGACATAAAAAGATAAGTAGCATAATATCTCACTTATATGTGGAATTTGAAAGATTTGATCTCATAGAAGTTGAGAATAAAATCCTGGTTAATTGAAGGCTGGAGAAAGAGTAATGCCTATGTAGTCATGAAATAGTGAGTTACAATTACTAAAAATAATTTCTGATGTCTTATCTCATAAGTCATTGTAGATATCGGTAATATATATATTGCAAAAAAAAGCTAGGAGAAATGACTTATTTTTAATGTTTCCCCTCCAAACAAATAATAAGTGTTTAAGAAAATAGATATGTTTTCCTGATTTGAATATTACACAGCATATACATGTACTGAAATATTACATGTAATATTACATGTAAACTAACATTTTCAAGTGCAAGTTAAATTACAAACAAATACATACATCAAAATGCCCACATACACACAAGGAAAACTTGAACTTGTCTCAAACACAGAAGTAACTTTAGAGCTGACATTTAATCCACATGTAATTATTCCAGCAGAATAAAGAGCCCCATGTGACTCTGTGTGTGTGTGTGTGTGTGTGTGTGTGTGTGTGTGTGTGTGTGTGTGTTAGGAGCACCTTTTGATATATTTTTAGCTGGTGCATTTTCCCCAAATTTTCATGAATATTTTCAGATGTAATATACATCCTGAAAGTTCTGTTGTACATAACGAAAACAGAATACATCTCCTTGCTGAATTCAAGGCTAAAATATAAATCCTTGACTGCATCTGTTTCCAACCAATAAGCCAAGCAAACTCTAGATCCAAAAATATAAAATAGAAAAGCGAAGGTTGAAATAGGCTGTTTCTAGGTTTTCCCTAGAGTTTCATGGTGGTTTTCACACTGATGTGTAAGAATCATTATTGAAGGAATTGGGAGCAGAGAGGTTATGTTTAAATTTTTAGGTAAGTCCTATACATTCCTCCACTGAAATAATTTCTCTATATAATTCTCAGTCTGGTCAGAAAATCATTAAAATCTAAAATCATCTTGAGAAAGATTCACTTCAACCTCATTTTCTTTTCTCCTTTTTTTTAATTAAGAGATTTTCTCTTCATTTTACATACCAACCACAGATTCCCCTGTCCTCCCTTCTCCCCCCCTCCCCCAGGCTTCCCCTCCAAGCCACCCCTAGTGCTTATGGTGAGACATGTTGTGCAGCCTTGGTGTAGGAAAGAGGGGCTTGGACCTGCCTCAACTGAATGTACCAGGCTCTGCTGACTCAACCTCATTTTTTTATGGAGACATTTGCTATGATGGCTTCAGCCTTCTATTGGGCTCCCATAGATGACGGCATGGGGGTAATGGTCGAGTGTAGAGAGCACTCCATATGGCTTTACTGGTGTAGGATCCCACTTAATGAATTCTCCCTGAATGAAGCATTTCATTGGAGACAGAAGCGTCTTGATTTTTAATTGAAATTTAAATGCACCATCCCCAGAGTTTGAAGATGATAGTAAAAATCTGGTTGTAAAATAAAATTATAATTGGTTTTAGGACAGTCTCCTCATCAGCCAAATGCTTCTTGCAGTGTTATAACGCTTAAAGAATCTCATCATCAAACAATTAAATTTTCATCATAATATAGGGTACATCAGGTAGTCATGCCCTAAATGTAATGTTTGAATAACATAAATCTAACTGGCATGAATTCTTATGAATGTCAGTCCTTCAGAAAATAAGTTTTGAGTACCTTAGAGAACATTCCTTTCTCTTTTTCAAGTAGGGGGGAGGATGATCAAGCTGTAGGGAGACATTAGAGGAATGGAAGTGCCACATTTGAAAAGGGTCTTTCTAAGGAGGAAAAAGCCTTATGTGAACAGTCTGTCTGGTAGACCTCACGTCTCTGTAATAATTGTGCAGCACAACAGCAGAGTGAACCACCTGCTCTAGCGAACAAAGTCCTGCATGCAAACTGCACCATTAGTGCTTGAAGCTTCACCAAAGGGAGGGCGAGAGAGCAGAGGAGCGAGTACCCTGAAGTCTCCGTCTCCACCACAGTCACTTCACTCCACCCCTCTGAAGAACTCTTCTGCACTTGTTAGTGTGAGCATAAAGAGAAGTAGCCTGGCACTTCCTTTTTTGCTCTCCAGGCTTTATTCTTAAAAATATGACATAGTTTATAAAAATACATTTTATCCATTCTTTGAGAATCCCCTTTCCTCTCCTCTTGCCAATCCTCCCAGATGCATCCCCTCTTCCCTACAATTTTGTGTCCTCTTTTTATCATCAAATGAGGGTGGGAGAAGAATAGAAGCTGCATATTCATTCCCATTAGAATTGTCCAAGTGGTTAACATCAGGTAGTTGTTCCAATCTTTCTTAATCTCTAGACAATATCTTCATTTTTCAGGATCCAGTGTCCAGCAGCTCATCAGAACCGTGAGCTAGCTATGAATATGGTCTAGTCCACATTATGAGATATTTTTTAGCTCAACTATGTAGTTCCTCAATGTCAACTTTGTAGATGTCTGTGCTTTATCACAATGTCAAAGGCTGGGCACATCTGTTTCAGGGAAAAGATATCTCTTGGAATAATAACTAAAGAGGTGAGCCACTGAATAAATAAGTTTAGTGAAAAAGAAAATTGGAGAGTAAGGAGTGAGTGATGGATGACTATGGATTGGAGGATCCCTGTAGTCTATGAAGGGCATTGAGGAAAATTAACTTCCTCCAGAACTAAGAATGGAGAGCATTCATTTCCCCCGCTGCGTGCACCACAGCCCACTCCTGAACTAGTTTCCACGCACTTTGGGGTGTCACAGGGCTTCGTCAGATTGCCTTAGCCCCCTTGGCCCCAGCTCTTCTTTATGCACAGGCGCCTACTTTAGAGACTGCTGCCTGCTTCCCCACTGCAGGTTTCCCGGCTGAACTTGCTTCCTGCACATTTAATGAAGCCCACAGGCAAGCAGAAAAGCACCGCAGAAAGGAGGTCAGGCCAAGATCTCTCTTCCCCTTTTAGCACAGAGTGTTCTAACTGTGACAGCCACGGGAGAACTAAAGCTGCAGCCTCGCGTCCTCCATTTCCCATTCCTCACATCTTTACCAAGAAGACCCAAGTGTCACCCTTGAGCCCCCGGCCGTCCCTGGGGGTCTCTCCTCTTCCCTCCTGTCATTGCTGGGACTGGGCAATGGTGTCAGAAGGTGGTCCATCAAATTCCTCAGGTGCTGTCCTATCATGAATTCCATCAGAGGAGAGAATTATCTGAAAATTGGATTGCTAACCCTGCCTTCTCTGGATCAGCCCTATTAGAACCAGGTAGTTTTTAATCTCTAGGTTAGAGCTCACACTGGTGTCATAGGTTGATGACTGGGTCAGCAGATACGTTTTATTTTCCAGTTATGGTCTTGAAAACAGAAAAACAAAAATGGAGAGCCAACATTTTAACATTTAGAGGTTTCATATAAAAACCATATTTCTTAATAATCTTGAGAAAAATTACTGCTTGTCTCACAAAAGCCTTGTTCTGGCTCATCCATATTTTTCTTATGAGTATGGGGCCTCTCTCTCTCCTCCACCTTCTTGATCCCTCTTTCAAATACATGCAACAATATGGAGGAAAGTTTACATGGAGAACAGGGTTCTTGTGTCAACTCATCTTCACTCACATTGCTGCTCTCCCTACAGACTTCTGAGTTAAGAGGTCTTAGCTAAAATGGGTGATATAATGATGTCTGCTTGTAAAGAAAACACCATTGTCACAGTGGTCCTAGGAATGATAGCTGACTGAGAGCTTAGTCTTGACTAAGTGCCCTGTATACAATGTGTAATAAACACTATCATATTCCTGAATAAAGAAGTACAGTCTAGAAGAATTTTTTAAATTTTTCCAATTCAGGCAGTTGTTATCAGTTCTGGTGTCAAACCCAGGTTTCTGTTACCCAAGGCCACATTTTAAATCAATTCCCACACTTGCTCCATCAAATGTAAAGTGTTCAACTTTGCAAGAGAATGTTGCTCTTGATTAAAAATTAGAATGCTTGATTAAAGGTTTCTAGAACCCCCCCCCCAAAAAAAATACTGTCTCTACAAAGACAATGACAGTGAGTTATGAAAAGCATAAATATTCAAAAAGATCCAAACAATACATTTTTGGCATGATTATTTACTGATTATTGGCTAATTATTTTTACTGTGATACACTTCCTTGAGTTACCAATACTTCAAGCTGAATTTGAAAGGGTTTCTCCAGAGATCTCAGTTCTGAGATACCACTTGATCTATGGCCAGATTTCTTGGGCCAGGATTCTACAGTGGAGACTTTGATCACTGCAAGCTTAGATGGAAAGCCAGAGTGTGGAAAAGCACACCTCTGCAACATTCAAGATCCTGGAAAAAAACAGATGGTGGTCACAAATTAGGTAGCTGAAAGAGAGTGATGTACAGAAGCAAGGAATCAGGAAGTGTGAAGCATTAAACCTTTAACATTGCCAAGCACAAATGAACAAAGCAAAGAATCAGCTATTGGGCCTAGAAACAGAACTCCGTAGTGGAAAAGTATCTACGTGTTGGATGAGAGAAGTAGTCAGGCCATTTTGTGCTTTAGGGATGGGCAAAGTATCAGCACTATAGTCTTCCTCAGGCTGGCACTATCCTGCTTGTTTCTCTTTATATGCCAGAGAAATGGAGAACCCGCTGGTGTGACCTGCAGAGGTCAGCCCTTCCAAAGTGCAGGGTGCAGCAGAGAGGGGTGGAGTGTGTCTCCAAAGGAGCAAATGGAAGATTCTCAGAACTTCCATCCTGGGTAGGATTTCCCATGGGAACAACTAAGAAACTTGCATTTAATTGTGGAAGATTCCAGGAAAATGAAAAAGACTCTCTTAGAATAATAATATCAGAAGTCTGTAGGTAATGCATACAATGTTTTCATTTCTGCTCTAACAATCTCACTCACGGTGTTGAGGGTGATTAAATCATGAACTAGTCAAGCCCTACTCTTAAGTGCCCAAGCTGGAGATAAATGAGGAGAAAATACATTTTTTTTCAAGACCACTGGAATTTAACATAAAAGCACTTTCCCTATACAAATCTTAGGGATGCTTCCCTTGAAGTGGGGAGAACTTAGTACCATAAAGGATTAAATTAAAAAGTCTACAACATTCTCATTACTGGAAAATTCTTCCAAACTCTGATCCACTGTCAAATGTACTTTTCCTAGAGGGGCTGACAGAGTCACCTGCAGATGACACAGTCTCTTTTCTTCACAAACCCTTTGCATATATATCTGAAGCAAGTCTCTTCCATGTCTGTGCTGTTGCTCATCTTCATGGTGGAAACACTCATGATAGCTTTTCTTCTACCTTCACAGGACTTGTTTTCTTGTCCACTAGTCATTCTGGGCATCACTCTGTACTCTCCGTGGTTCACTGACAGGTTTAGAGAACAGTGCTCACAGGAGAACACCCGCAGAAGAGCAATAAACATTAACATTTACTCAGGATTTCTTACTCTCTAAGTCCATTCCAAGAATGCTATATATTTTAGTCCATGTAATCTTCATGGCACTCTTCTCAAGAAACTAGAACAATTATCACTATTTTATGAAGCCTAGGTTTAGTAACCTACTTAGGATTACTCAGTTTAAACCTGAACATGGCTCCCTCTGAAGTGTGTATTCTCATGTTCTACCAACAACAAATGCCACATGCTAATCATATACAACTTTGAGGAAAACTTTTCTGTCATGTCATTAAAAATTCCCCTGGTATGAGACAACTTTTAAGTATCAAGTTGTCATATTGTCCTAATACTAACACCCAAAACTAATTAGTGGGAAATAAATTTTTTACATTGCTAATGTACATTTTCCTTCAGTCACTTTGCCATTATATTACAGCAGCAGTATCTCAGAAACATGTTTATTTAGAACATAGGCCATGAATTTATTACACGCTTAACTACAAGTATATATAAACTATGAGTAAAACATAAAAAGTAAAATGAAAATTTAGCAACTGGGGAATCAACTAAATAAAATTTTAGGGTATCCTCCAAAGGAATACAAAGCAACCATGAAAATTTCTGGTATATAAAACATAGTGGTTAATAGAACACACATAGAATTATTCTGTTTCATTGAACATGCTTTCAAATATAAAGGAATGGGAGATTGAAAAATTATCACACAGATGAGCTAATTTAAGTGCTTTATACAGCAAGCTCCCTGAAAAATCCACAGAAAGCTGGTTCTTACAATTAGACTTGGGAGCAAACCTACCACAGAACTGAACTAAGTGGCACATATTTGTGACTTCAGTCCACAATAGGAATGCCTAGGATGTGTCACATGGTCTTATGCTCTGATGTTTACCAACATCAGAAATAAAGGGGCATTCTATTTTTGCCTTGTCTCACCATAGTGTAAGAGAATGTTACACTATTATGTCCTCATGAGTCATACCTGGGAAGAATTTCCAGGTTCCTCAAGTCCAGCCTTGTTTAAAAAAAAAAAAAAAAAAAAAAAAAAAAAAAAAAAAAAAAAAAAAAAAAAGACTATAGGAGAATAAAGCATATTATTTATGTCTTTGCTCCAGTGAGATTTTCCTCATTTTCTCTGTAAATTAAATTTAAAAATAAAGTCCAGAGGCTTTCCTTTTTTGCTTTATATGAAGCAAAGCAAAGAGTCGGCCTGGAGCATAATATTCTTTTGTGTGAAATGATAGCAAGTTTATTGAAGAATATATATTTAAAAGCAAACCTCAAAAATGAAACTCCAATCTTACCACTGCTAATAAGTACTATATTTACTATATATTTTGTTCATTTATCCCTAGGGTTTGCCACGGTAATACATGCTTTTCTTTACATGCATGCACTCATATTTGCTCCCTTTGCTATGTCCTTGTATATTTACTAAAGCAGCATGAATATCCTCACTTTCCATTGTGTGTTTTAGAGCAGGACATTTACAACAGATGCAAGTCTGGGGCGAGGGAAGAAAGGCTGTGATCGATGAGTGATCAAGGCAAAAAACCAACCAAGATTAAGATTCTTGTTGTTTGTTTGTTGTTGGGGTTTTTTTTGTTTGTTTTTTGTTTTTGGTTTGGTTTGGTTTGGTTTTTCGAGACAGTTTTTCTGTGTCCTGGAACTCACTTTGTAGACCAGGCTGGCCTTGAACTCACAGAGATCCACCTGCCTCTGCCTCCTGAGTGCTGGAATTAAAGGCATGTATTACCACTGCCCAGTAGAAACCAGGATTCTTTTGATGCTATTAGTTGCATGCTAATATTGCAGGTGCAATGAAAAATCAGTCAAAGATAAAGGAGATGAAATGGCCAAGAAGAGATTGAATTAATATTATAAGGCTTTTCAATAAGCTATCTACAGCCATTAGACTAATTTCAACAGCTTGAAGTAAAGATGAAGAAATGCGAAGCACACTCATTGGAGTTGTTCAGGTCTTGTTTAACAGCCTGTGTTGATGGGACTTCATGTGTGTATTCTGATATTTCTAGGAAGCAATCTCGCAGCTAGCATAATGTTCTCAGGCTCTACCAATCTTTCCTCTTTCATAATGGTTTCTGAGCCTTGGGTGTCAGGATTGTGTTATGGATGGATCAGTTATATGTTAATTTTATTATTGTAACATCGGGGTGTGATAGCCTTGGGAGCCAGGACAATAGACATACTCCTCAGTACAATCCTCATTGGAGTGAAGCATTACTTGACATGCATCCAGGCTCTGCCAGTTGCTACTTCAATGACACTGAGAACATGGTATTAATTTCCCTAAAGTTTTTTTTTTCAATCCTGAAAAAAAAAATGTGTATTTTGATAGTATCTACTTCAGAAAAGTGTTTTGAGAATTGAATAAGGTAATATGAAATTGAACTGTTATAATTTCCTACTGCACATGAACATTAACTCTAATTAAACTTACAGCCCTTTTACCGCTCACTGTCATTAGGCTACAAGCTTGTTCTTTTCTTTTAATTTACATTTTTGAAAAGCCCATACATGGGTATGGTATTTACATAATTTTCACACCTTCCTCCACTTCCTCCAACTACTCTTCTCTCCTGTTTCATACATACATTCATACATACATACATATATGAAGGGGATTTGGGGTTGTTCTTACGTCATATGTATAGGACATAAGGAATTGGATAACCTATCAAGCTCATCCCTAAAGAACACTGATGGCCTCTCTCTCAGCAGCTACATATAGCTCATAGTTTTTTTATGTGAGCATGAAAGGCACATCAACTGATGTGGTTATTATATAGATCTTGTTTAAGCAACCATATTGTTGAGATGGTGCAGTTTCCTGTTATGCCTAGAATACACTATCTAGGAGGAGATATACGTGTCTTCTGGCATTTTCCCTTCTTCCTACTCCCTCTTTCATGATTTTCTCTGTGCCTTAGGTGTAGAGGATGCATGAGAGATGCATCAATTGTACCTGGGTACTCCCAGAGTCACCTATTCTCTGCATTTTGACCATTTTGTGTGTAGCTGGAAGTTTTCCTGTGTCCCACCTGGTCCGGCAGCTGCTCAGTCCCAAGTAAACACACAGAGGCTGATATTAATTACAAATTTTATGGCCTATGGCTCAGACTCATTATTAATTAGCTCTTATAATTTAATTCAACTCATTTCTATTAATCTATGTTTTGCCATGTGGCTTCATGGCATTACCTGCTCTCTCACATCCTGCTTCTCCTGGCCATGGCTTGCTTCTCCTCACTCCATCCTTCTTCATCTCTGTCTGCAGTTTGAATGTAACACCTACCCTTATTCTCTCTTGCCATTGGCCAAACAGCTTTATTTATCAACCATTGAGAGCAACATACATTCATAGCATACAGAAAGACATCCTACAGCATTTGTGGATCTCTGTGATAGTCTCTGTTTCAAAAGGAAGCTTCTTTGAATGGGTGGAGCTACACCATCTATGGTTTAAGGATAAACATTTAGAATAGTTTGAAATTATATTGCTTTCAGAAATTAGGAGTAGTAAGCTCTCTTTTCAAGCCTATGACCTTTCCAGTCATGGGCAATTGTCTATGTTTACAGAACCAGATATGAATTCTCTCCAGTTGGAGTGGGTCTCACATCCAATCACATAACCCTTGGGGATGTCTTGTCATGTTGGTTACCGTTGTGGTTTGCAGGCTTTACATCTGGGTGGAACTATTGATTGCTTTTCTCACTTGGTGACTTACATAGCACCTTTGGATATTGTGAGAGCTAGCCATGTGTGGGCGAGGGGCAGGTTTCCAGGTCAGTTCCAGCTTGATTCCTCCAAGTCCTGTATTGGAAGTGTGTGGTACTTTCAACAATGGTTTTACATTCAAGCTCTGAGAGTCAATCAAAGGCAATGTCAATAGCCTTTATTGTTTTGGGAGTCTCATGGACTCCCTGGCCAAGTCTAAAGGACATTTCCTATGCCTAGTACTAAGGGTTTTGTTATATATTTTGTGGCTTTGGTAGAACATTATCATCCTATGGAGCATAAATATGTTTAAATCATAAATAGATATATCTGTATATTATATATGTATTTTAAATAAGATTATAAAATCACAAAATCCTTGCTGATTTTGAAACATCCTTAATATAGTCTATCTCTTCTTCCATCCTCCTCTCTCCTGTATTACTCTCCTTCTCACTTTTGCATTTAAAGCATTCTCTCCTGTATTTTGTCTATTCCTGGGACATCAGGGCATCTGTCCTCTGACATACTGCAGCAAACTCCATTGTACGGCAGAAAAATATCTCACCTTTTGCCAATTGAGACACTCTAAATAAGATAAATCAAGAAGCCAATGCAGGAAAATAATGAGTGTGTGTGTGTGTGTGTGTGTGTGTGTGTGTGTGTGTGTGTGTGTGTGTAAGTTTTCATATGTCCCACCTGGTCCCATAGCTGCTCAGTCCCAAGTAAACACACAGAGGCATATATTAAGTACAAGCAGTATGGCCTATGGCTCAGGCTTCTTACTAACTAGCTCTTACAACTTAAGTCAACCCTTTCCTATTAATCTATGTTTTGCTACATGGCTTTGTGGCATTACCTGTTCTCTCACATCTTGTTTCTCCTGGTGGTGGCTCACAGCCTGTCCCCTAATCCCACCTTTCTTCTCTACCTCTTTTAGATTTCCCACCTAGCTCCATTCTGCCCTGTCATAGGCCAATGCAGCTTTATTTATTAACCAATGGGAGTAACACATATTCACAGCATACAAAAAGACATTGTACAGCGCTTCTCCTTTTCTGTAAATAGAGCAGGAGATTCTAAATCACAGGGTCGTGGGTTTGTGTCCTACATTGGGTACCAGATATAGCGAGAAATCCAAGGGAGTCTGCTTAAGGGGTATAAGGAGCTTATTAGGATATAAATTGGAGAGTATAACTCACTAAACAAAATAAGGTAAAATCATTGCAGAGTCCTGGAAGGCTGATGTCCTGTCCCATGCTACACCTGCTCCATGAGTCAGCATGCACCATCTAAACCCATGAGGGAGAGAAGAGAATGAGGTATAAATGCCCCTCCGGTTTTAAGCTAGCCCCAAGGCCATGCCCTAGGGGCTGATACCTCAAGGTTATAGGTGGAAGAAATACCTACCTACATGTGTGTGCATATCAAAGAAAGGTATGGTTGGTGGAAATGGTCTGAGTGCCCCTTTTGGCTTAAGGATACACAGTAGAAATGTTTCATATTTTATTCCTTTTCACCAACATTTTTTTCTAGTTTCCTTGAGCATACTATAATAGCCCATTTACTCTCTTCTTATGACATTCTGGAGCTGTCACTTAAAAGAAGAAAATGAATGTTTTGTGCCTTGAGACTGAATGAGATACTTTTCATTTTCCCCCCATAATATGGTGTTGTTCTCACATAGTGACTTGTTATCACAGGCCAGGCTGCTTTGGTTTGGGGTAAAAATTGTTTTATTTGCTTTCCTATCATTATAGAAATGTATTTTCTTCTCTAATACCAACTAGACACAGATGCTTGAATAAATTGTGCCTTTTGTCCTGCTCTTTTAATACTATGCATGCCCAGATCCTGATTTCCAGGTATAAATGCAAGTAATGCATGAGAAACTGCAATTTGCCCAAAGGCATGAGAAGCATCCTCTCTTCCACTATTTGGTTCCCACTGAAATAATCAACATATTCCTGGCAGTTCATATAGATAATTCATAAATGCAAACATGTGAAAAGTTCTATCCAGAAAATTATAGAATTATAGGAAGTAAAGAGATCTTGTGACCATGCAAAGAAAGAGTTAGGAAAGACTTTGCAGAAGTATTTCTTGAACTAATATCTGTGAACAAGTTGAAGTCTGAGGGGAAATGTGCAAAGAGAAAGTAGTAGCTGCAGCTTGCTTGAAGTGGAGGAAGTAAAGGCATACTACTTAGAAACAAGTAGGAAACCTGTGCAGCTGGAGTAGTCAGTGATGCGATTATCGGGACCTGGGAGGTCAGAGAAGCAGGTGAGAAGTCTTCCACTGCTTTCTGCTTGCAGACAGTTTTGGTTCATGATGCCTTCTTTTCCTCGTCTGTTAATCTTTCACTAAAATATTTGGAAGTAGGAGATAAGATGTGAGTAATGCAAAGGCTCATAGGAGAGTCTCATCAACGCTACCTAAACAATGCAGTGTGATTTTTCTACAGTGTTATAATAGACATAGATCAGTCCAGATTGGAGTTCACACTCACAATGTCGCACCGTTATCTTCAAAGACAGGATATAAGAAGCATACACTTGAGTGGGTTTTGTGTAAATATAGGCCCATCACCTGCAAAATGGGGCCAACGACAGCAGCCTATCAGCCTCAGCAAAGTTCCACAGCATTAAGCTGCAGCATAGCGATAAACACATTAAAACCTGCATTTCCGAGATAGCATACTTTTAATCTTTTTATGCTTTCCTCACTTACATAGCAGCTGAGAGAAGGGCTTTCCTAGAAGTCCAACATTCTGCCTGTGGCCATGAATGAATCCCCGACTCATTTTCAAGACATAAATCATCTCTCTTTACCTTTTTCTACGTGTCATCGTGGTACTAACGGATGAAAGGTCACCAATTTCCTGCATGTTTATAGTCAGCCTGGTTAATTTTTTCAACTGGTCAGAAAATGTCAAGCCCATCAATAGTTACTCATTTCATTAGCTAATGTAGCATAATTTGATGTTTGGTGATCAAATAAAATGGAACATTGAAGAATGCCTTGGAATAAGACCAAGAATATTTTTCAAATTACCTCCATTGCATGAGCTGATTATCTTTTCTCAGAAAATAGCCTCATATGACTCTGTGCCAAATAACTGTATATATCATTAAACAAATGGCCCTGAGCTATGCTTAAAAAAAATGAAAACCTTGGTGCAGTTATATAATCATTTTAATAGAAAATATTTATTAAGCATTTAATATGTGCAGTACTCTGAGATGAGCATTTTGAATAAATCGCTTCGTGGAGTACTCTTTCTTGGTCATTTGGAGAAGGGATTACAAATGAAGTGAATGCTTCACACTCTGAGGAATGTCACTCCACCATGCCTACGAGCACTCAGTGATGGATGTTTCAGGGTAAAACACAGAAACTCATGTTCCCTTGACTTGAAATCAAGGGAAAGGGCATTCTAGTTCTAAGCGGCAGTGAAAGAGAATGCTATCACATTCAGACTCGCATGTGATGATGTGCTAGGCTGTATCAAGCTGGACAAAGCATCTTCTAGCATCCTCTTCTCCTGAGAACTTACAAGAGAGGTGAAGAATGAGGAAAAAGATTGCCTTAAGACACTCCATATCAGGGCTCTCTGTAACATAGTCTGTGGCTGCTTCTGCATTCTGTTTTCTGACACCCTGCTCTTCTTGTCTTGTTCCCATCCTAGCATTTGACAGTCCTAAAACACATTGGATAATCAAGAAAAGCAATCTTCAATATGTTGAGCATAACTTGTGGGGGTCCATAATCTTTGAATTAAAACATGATTTTCAGAATTTTTACTTACATATTTTATTTAATTTGCTCATACAATATATTGCAATCATACTCTGAGAAACATATTTTTAGATATCCATGAATTGCTCATACAGGGTGCAGAAATTATAAAAAGGTACAAAGAAAGGTGTACCGTTTGCTTAGTTCCTGAAGTAGAGATTGCCATTTGACACTCTTAATGAAAACATATGCTTGGCATAACATGATAGCAATAAAAGTGACAGCGCTGATCTAGAATCGAAAGGAAACGTGCTGCAGGTGAGAAGGCATCAGCTTAGTATGATATAACTCAGAACAACTCAAGACAAGTCAAATATCCTTTACTGCCTTTACATACGATTTCCAGAATATCCTCACAGGGAAAAATCACTCCAATATCATAATCCCCAGGAGAAAATGTCACCAAATATAAAACGGTAATGGTGTTAGAGAATAGCATCATTTTAATGATTCGTTTAATAGGTTAGACGAATACTCCAGCAACATTTGTCCCAATTTTTCACTAATTATTTTCTTTCCCTGCTGATAAAATGCTAAGCCCTAAGCTGTTGAAGAATAATTTTGTCTTATTTTTATAACTCAGCATTATTTATAGCCCAATAAATCTAATACCCTAAAGCTGATGCTAAAGTGATTCTTCCAAGCACCACAGAAATTTCTGTTTTCATTCGCCTGTTCTGTGGGCAGAGGAAGTACATCCCTAATGCCCAGACACAGCAAATATCACTTGATGAGACAAACAGCTGGGTGGCCATGAGTGGATGAGGTTAGAAGGAATATATTAAACCTTAGAAAATCAACAGACAAAAATAAACGTGCTTGTTATTAGACCTAAGTATCCCAGCCTTAAAAAGAAAAGCAGGAGTGACAACAAGCAGACAAGAAAAATAAGGGAAGGATGAGACCTGTGTGGGGATGCAGTGGCCTGAGACGCACGCCAGCCAGCTCTAACAAGCACAGAGGGTAAACATGAAGAGCTTAGCTAAAGCCCTGGAGCCAGTTCTGCTGACTAAGTAGAATAATAACTATTTCCTTTTTTTGAAAACATGTTTAGTAATAGAGTAAACAAAGGCCATTACCATTAAAGTGTCTGGAGGATAAAATGTCAAATGGCTGCTCCAGGAAGAAGTATCTGCATGGCAAACAGTGGATCAGTCCACTCTGGTTGTGATTCTAGCTAGTGAGCGGGATGGGTTTTCACAAGCGACCTTTTCTCTAAGCTTAACTTTGTTCGTTTGTTTCCCCCTTATAATGGGGGTCATCTAAGAGAATCTTTGCTAGGTAACAAGGCTGCCTTTTCTCTTTGTCCATCATGGTGCCTTTACTCTAGCACTGCAAGATTAACAGGTTGCTTGCTTCTGACTTTCAGAGAGATGTGGCTAAAGGAGGCACCAATGGAAGAAAGTGAAACTTTCATCTGAGGGAAATGTGTTTTCTCTGGGCCAGTGACCTTCAAATTCCTAGGCTTTGCTCATATTTCTCCCTCCAGCCAAAGCTACAAAGAAACGGGCTTCATTTACAGCTTTGCATGTTCATCCTAGATTTGGTAGCAACCTCTTTTAATTCCTGATGGATCTAAAGGTGGCCGTAACTGATTTGAATTTGTTCTCACCAGCTAGAGATCTTCACCATCTCAGTTAACTTCTCTTAGCTATGGTCACAAGTTTGTAATCCATACCTTTGTCCAAAACTCTCAAACAGCTCTATGTGAATCTTGGATTTTCTTCCTACTGAGATCAAAGAAGGTACAACAGGAAGGCCTTGAGGAAACAGTGTCAGATGGGATTCTGAGGGTAGGTCCTTTATACATTTTCAAAAAGCACTGATATTGTTTTTGTAGGAGGTAAGTGGATCACTAGCATTCCAGGAGATAGAGTGGAATTATTTTCATCATAGCTATCACTGAAGATGAGCTAAAATGAAGAACCAACAGAAAGCAGGAACTTAAGTGATCAGGTGGTTAGGATCCATGGTAACGATACTAACCAACATGTCTGGAGGAGGTACTTAACTACTTCTGACATCTCTGGAGATGTTCTTAGAGGGGGACTTTCTTAAAAAAAAAAAAAAAAAAGGCAGACTTAAGTCTTCTGACTTCCCAGTTCAGCACTAATGATAACTTTTGGGTGACCCTTTTTCTCTTTGTAGTCTCGGGGCTGATATGTCTGTGATAGAAATCACAGCCTGTTTAAAAAATGATTCCCACAAATAGGACATTGTCACACTCTTGTTCCCTGTATCAGAGATCATCTCTAAAGAAGGGCAGAAAAACTGTAAGAGCTAGAGTGTGGGGAGCGCCAAAGAACACCAGTATCTTGTGGAGGGTTCAGGACTGACACCCTCCACTCATCGCAGCTGGGGTTCCCTACTAGAGACAGACACAAGACCAAGCCAGTCAACATTACATCATGGAGGCGGAGAGATTCATGAGCCCCCACTTCAGGCCCAACATATGGACATTTGATGGCTTCTAGAGGGAAGCTTCCAGAGAGACTCAGTTTCCTTTAAGCGTGTGGCCCCTGGCAGCTCTATCATGCTTAAGTGGAGAGCCTCACATCCATGAATATATGGTTAGCATAAATGAGAGCAGGTAGGTTAATAAAAAAAAAATGAAGACAGAAATTTGGGAAGGAGTGGGGGTGAACCTGGAAAGAATTAGGAAAAGAGTAGGGTGGAATGTGATTAATATATATTGTATACATATGTAAAAGTCTCAAAGAATTAATAAATTAAAGAATTAGTAATTTAATTTATTAAATAAATTAATAAAGAATTAATAAAAATTAACTTAGTTGTACCAGTTCATTTATGTCCTGATACCAATGGAAAGTAAAACCCAGGAGAAAGTTAAGGTTATATTTTGGCAGAGCACAGATGAGGCTAAAAATTCTGCACCCCCAACTCTCCCTAAAGAAGGCAGCCATTTTGAACACAAAACCAATAAAAGTTAAATCATAGCATAGCTCAGGCAGTGAGTTACAAGGTCTAGTGTCTAAGAAAATTGTCCATTGACTTTAGAACATTTCTGATTTCTATTGGAGAAAGGAGTTAGAAGAGCATGCAGGAAAACAGACACTAATAGTGTTGGGTTATAAAAATAAAACATAAACCTGTATAGTGCCAAAGAAATTGATTTATGTATATTTACTTTACCAGGAAGAGAATCAATAGTCTGTTTGGTTGGCTAGTTAAACTCAGATTCAATAATGTCCTAAAGCCAATTGGTTTGCTTTGCAGAAATATGAAAACTTGCCTGGAATGGGTCCACACATGTAGCCTGCCAGGCTATACTTTAACCAGCACAATCACAAGAGAATACAGAAGACTTTTCTTTTACTAAAACCTTAAGAAGGCATCTATGAGAGGGCCTAGCATCCTTTGACATATGCTGACTGTCCTCTTGGACTAGTCATGACTACAGATGTTATGAAGGAGGTTATTTTCCTGTCTTCGGTGCTAAAACAGGACCCTGAAATACTAAGTCTATCATACTGAGAATAATGGTTTCACATCACCCCACAATGCATACAGATTTGTTCAGCCAAGGTGCAGGAGTAAGATACATTGGTGATGAGTGGCAATACAGAATATTACAATTACAAATCTAGACACTATGGCCAGTAACAGAACTGGAGATGACATAGCTGTATTTGCTCATAAATAGATTTTCTTCCTTCTGCCTCATAGAAAGAGCAGCAGAAGTCACTGTCATCAGAAGGGCATGCTTCTGGTTGAATGGCCCTCTACTCTGTTTAGATTCAAATGATTACTTTATCTTTGTACCCCAAGGATATAAGAATTGCAATGTCTCTTATGTTTTCCTCCACTATATCTCACTGGGTTTTCTTAATATCATTTACACCTTTGTAAAATATGTCTTTTAGAAACTCTTTATTTGTCCTACTTTGGTGTAATGTTTCTTTCTGGAACCTTAACAACTATACTGCCTCATTGTGTTATTGTGAAGATGAAGACAAATTATTAGTAAGGACTAAGTCCTCAGAATGGTGTCTGGCACCATTGGGTACTGCTATTAGAGATGCCTGGTTATTGTTATCACTTTAAAAGTCAGTAGATCATCTTATGAAGAGACTTCATAGCAACACAGGATTAGTGAAGCATTCAGCAAAGGAAACCTTAATACATAGTTATTAATATAATAGTAATCTCTTATATTTTTATAAAGTACCTACTCATAGTCATTGACATATTGGGTCTTCTCATGAAGCCGCAATTTTACCTATTTTATTTTCTCTTTACCTTTTATAAATATTCATTTTCTCAATCTAGATCATTTAATTAGGGGGCTTTACAGAGCTCTAATGTTTCAGCTTTGCCAGTCTCCCTTGGGCTTTCCATCACAGGGAAAGCTATTTGTCCCTTGATGACTTAATTTTTCTAAGAAACTGTGACAGGTCAGTCACCTGACTTTCAAAGAACATGTTTAATATTTAAAATTCACAAACACTGTTAAGCCTTGTAACAAAAAAAATCAGAGCAGCAAAAATAATCACACAAAATATCTGGGGCTTTCCTAGGTGATCATCTAACACCCATAATCTGGGCCAATATAGAAAAGAAATCACAGCTGAGTAGAACGTTCTAGAAAATGACTTAGAAAAGGAGTCTCAAGGTATCTTCAAAGGATGTGGATTGGTCTGTGAGTACAATTTATAAAGACATGTTCTCTTTCCAACATTAAGTGCAAGGACTACCCACAAAGGAGCATCACTAAATAGACCATGACTTCCTTACAATCTGATTTATTTAGTCGTTAGTACCAAGCAGAAAATCTGAAGAGAGGAGACACCAGTCATCTCATATAGATTAAAAGGAGCTCTTATATTTGAGAACCAACTATATTTACATATCATGCCATATCTGAACTTGTAGTGGAAGGTTCATTAATAAACTACAGCTCATCAATGTCTCCTCCTTTGAGCCCAATCTGGAAAATTCCTTTGCTACAGTAAAGCAATTAGATACCTGTTTCTTGGTTTCTTGATGGAGAAAGAAGACAGATAGCTTTTCAGATTCTGTTTGGAACTGGTGAAGATCCTTTCTTGCTTTACTGCCTTGCATTTTCCTAGAAGATCGCTCAGGCTACTGTTGCCTCCATTTCCCTACACATTACAAAGGATCTCAGAGCAGTTGGTCTGCTCCTGAGAGGCTGTGGATTTCCAGCTTGTTCTCTGAGGATAAGGTGTGAAAGTCATTTGGAATGTCTCTAAAAGCATGTGCCCTGTTGTAGAATCTATCATAATTCTCAAGTGTAACAGGAATAAAAAGGAATGGCTTCTTGTCTACAAGGGAAATACAGAACACAAAAGCAGTATTAGCAACCCTTTCAAGATTTTTAAACCCACATTGTATAGAACAATTTGTCCCAGCTGCTGAAGAGCAAGGGATCTTAAAATCAGAGGTGACTATTTTAAAAGTCACCTGAAAGTACAGTAGTGAGTACTAGGTATTGGGAAATGTCCCAGGGATCTGGGACAAAAGTGGAAGAAATGTGACTGGATATGTATGGACAAAACATACTGAATCTCATTAACGTATGTTGATTTACAACCAATAAGAACTGAAAGCTTTTTAAGAAGTGTTTTATGCAGACAGAACAGTAACTGAACTTTATATACCATGTAGCTTGAGAGTTTTTTCTGCCTTGCCCACAGTCAGGACAAATCTCGGCCACCCGCCAGTCCCACAGCCGCTCAGACCCAACCAAGTAAACACAGACACTTATATTGCTTTCAAACTGTATGGCCATGGCAGGCTTCTTGCTAACTGTTCCTTTACCTTAAATTAACCATTTCTTTTTATCTATGCCTCGCCACGTGGCTGGTGGCTTACCGGCACCTTCACATGCTTCTTGTCATGGCGGCAGCTGCAGTGTCTCTGGTCATGGCGGTGGCTGCAGCGTCTCCTTCTGCCTTTCTGTCCTTTTATCTGTTAGTCCCGCCTATCTTTCCTGCCTAGCCACGGCCGATCAGGTTTTATTTATTGACCAATCAGAACAACTTGACATACAGACCATCCCCCAGCACAGCCAAGTGCAGACCATCTCAAACACCTGCACTCAGGCCCATGGTCCTAATCATCCTCTATACGGACCTGCTGGGTAACGCCACAAAGAACCCAAGAAGGGCTCCCACAGGACATACAAATCATCCCACAGCAATACCAAAACAGTTTCTTTTAAACCTTTAGCTTATTTACCACTAGAAATCATAAAAGGAGGAGAAAAAGTCATTTGCATGAAAAGAAATTTGGGTTCCTATTAATACAGAAGGACTACTTCTCTTCAGCTTTGCTGTCTGCCAAGGTTGCCCAGCCAAGGGTTTCTCATAGGGTGTGTGTACAAAGTGTACAGTCAGTGAAAGAGTCAGGCTGAAGATTTAGGAAGACATTTTTCCAACTATGTTATCTACTGTCTCCAAAAATGTTGACCTTTGGCCGGGCGGTGGTGGCGCACACCTTTAATCCCAGCACTCAGGAGACAGAGCCAAGCAGATCTCTGTGAGTTCGAGGCCAGCCTGGACTACAGAGAAAGATCCAGGACAGGCACCAAAACTACCCAGAAAAACCCTGTCTCGAAAAAACAAAAACATTGATCTTTGAAGTCATCCCGAGCTTTTCCTTGGGAAAGTACAGCTCCTCCAGACACTTTCTTATTTTGCTTTTAGCCCAGAGGATGGCAAACAGCAGATAGCAAAAGCCCATCATTGTTGTTCATAATTTGCCTTAAAACAACTATGCTCCCCGAATTCTCCCTAGGAATTTATCCAGAGGCACGTTAATTGTCTATTATTATCTATCTAGAAAGGGGCGGGACCTTAGGGAAATAAACATATCTTATTGACGCTTCCAGTTGCAGCTCTTCGCCCAGCCTCTTTCTATTCCTCCCTTCTTTTCCTCCCACAAATCCACATCCTGGTGATTCATTTATTTCCCCTTCTTTTTTCCTGTTCTTGTAGCAAAATATTTCTTCTTGGGATGTAATAGTTTAATTATTCTTTCAAGGAAAAGCTGTATCTAATCGCTATTTTCCTCCTTTCTCATAATTGGATAATTACGCATTTAGCAGTTTCATCAGTTAATTGTGCATGTGGAAAAAAACTTCTCTAATATTTAAAGACAGAATTTTATTTAGTTGTTAGCAAAAGGGATTAATGTTTTAGTTTAAAGGGTTTGTGGGTAAATTACTTCACAGCTTCTACAACCTATCAATAGCACCTGGGGTGAAAGATGACTCTGGCTTCTATTTTGAATGAAGGAATTAATTTATGTGCAGATTTCAGAAATCTAAGAAAAAATAACTAGAGCATGTCTCTTCAAACTAAGAGAGAAGTGTTCTTTCACTGGCATGGGGGCTTAGGGCACTGTGTTTACTTAACCAAACCAGCCACAGCCTTTGTGGAAATGGTAGGAATTGTCTTTCCCAATGACAGCTTGAGAGCTCACTTGGGTGATGTGAGGGGGTCCCTTGTTAAAGGTTCATGATTGGGCACACTGGGATCCAGAAGTTAACACACTGTTTCATTTTGCTTTCTACCATGGGCAAAACCTGTTGTTGGAAAAATTTGATTTAAAAAGGATGTTTGATGCCAGAGAGAGAGAGAGAGAGAGAGATTTCAATAGATAATGGGCTTGAAAGGAACCAATTGTTCCTTTGTCCCACCTGTGGTCAATGTTTTTAAATATGCTTCCATAAATGAACATATTTTAGGAAGCTTTTGCAGTAGTAGATTTCCCTGTGGCTTTTCGAAAGGCCTTTAGAGTTGCTTGGCCCTCCCTGCCCTCTATATTCCTTCTCATTTAATCCTTCTATTCTCTTTCCTTTTATCCCTTTATAACACTATGTTCTATTTCCCCTTCAGACTGGGAGCTCAGAAGAGAAGCACTTGCTCGCCTGCACAAGGCCCTAAGATGACCACCAGCTGCAACAGTGACCACCCAGCAAATTCAGTGGCCAATATTTTCAGCTTCCTACTGAGCATATCTTCTCTGGACAGCCTTCTTTGTGATAGCCTGGAAGATTGAAAAAAAAAAAAATGCTTTCTGCTTATAAACTGATCGCAAACTGAGGGAATGGTTCAGACCAAGAAGGGACATTTCACTCACCCACAGTGGAAATGAGCCAAACATAGAGGGAGCTTGACAAAAAAATGTATTTTTCTTATTTAAAAAAAAAATAAGGAGCATGACATTCTGATGTAGCTTTACTGCTTTTACAGTTCCTCTATGTCTGTTGAAGCATGGCCCCTCTCTGTTCTACAGTCTACTCAGAGACAATGAAGAAGAATGGATCAATTGCTGAATCTCCAAATACAATAAAGCAAACTCAGTTTCCCCTAAAGCACAGTCAGGATAATAGTATTTTTAATACCTTACCAATTTTATTACTGTTACTGTGATAAAATAGCCTGTCAAAAAGCAACTTAAGGAAGGGTAGGTTTGTTTTACCTTACAAATGTCCATTATCTCGAGAAACTCAAGGCAGAAACTTAAAGCAACTAGTTGTATCTATAGTCAAGAGCAAAGAGAGGATAAAGGCATGGATCCCTGCTTCCTTGTTTTCTTTTGTTGATCCCCCGACTCTTAAAGAGTTTAGGGCCCAGCCCAGGAAATGGTGCTCCCCACAGTGGGCTGAGTCAGTTAACAATCAAGAGAATCCCCTTGAGCTATAACTACAGGTCAACCTGATTTGCATAATTCCTCAACTGAGATTATCTTCATAGGTGATTCTAGATTATGTCAATATGACAGCGAAAACTAACCAAAAACACTATTCACATAGGTCCTGTGACTAATTCATCTTGGCATCCTCAGTTCATAGTAGGGAAATATGTGGTATGATGTATGGCCAACACATGACCAAAGGATAAAGGTTTGAAAACTAGGCAAGGTAAAAGACATAAAGGTGTCAGGGAGAAAAGTTGAAAGGACTGAGTGGGATGTAGTAGAAGGAGCAAAGATGAAATCAGGATCAGTAGTGAAAATTCTAGAATTGAAGGCATTGTTAGAACTTAGAAATCAAATAAATATACATTACTCTATTTTTTTTTCTTCACCTGAGGACTGAGACTAGCAATGCTTTCTTTTTGTTTGTTTTCAGTATGAGAAATAATTTCCTGTCAAGCTTCTCTGCATTTGGTCAATTTCCTCTTTAGTCAAAGGTGATACTTCCCTCGACTAGGCCCAATGAGTCACCAAGTCTGAGACAAGTTTTGGAGCAGAGAAAACTTTTGAGTTTCTTTGGCCAGCAGAAAAGAGGATCACAGCATGGATATGTCTAGTGTGGAACTGAAATCTGTTTAGGACAAAAATAAGCCCCGGCAGAATGTCAGATAACTTACCAGTAGCTCCATTGGGATCTTGGTAGATGGCCACAAGGAAGACAACCTGTTATACAGCAGTCCGGACAAAACTCTCTCACCTGTGGTCCTGCAGGTGCTTATAAAATAATCACTCAGAGGCTTAATATTATTTACAAGCTGTATGGCCTATGGCAGGTCTCTTGCTACCTAGCTCTTATATCTTAACTGAACCCATTTCTATTAATTTATACTTTGTCACGTGTTCCATGGCTTACCGATCTGCTGGCATGTTGTTCCTTGGGCGGCAGGCTGGCATTTCTCTCCACACTCTGCCTTTCTATTTCTGGTCTTTCTCCTTGGATTTCCTGCCTGCCTCTAAGCTGCCTTGCTATAGGCCAAAGCAGCTTATTTATCAACCAATGGGAACAACATATATTCACAGCATAAGAAAGATATGCCCCAGCACTTATCCTTTTCTATCTAATCACAAAGGAAGGTTTTAGCTTTAATATAGTAAAATTATATATAACATAGTTACTTCTCCAGCAGTAGTCTTTAATTTATAAACAGTCAACAGAAAAACTGACTGTAATTATTCTATTATGTCCATACTTTCCCCCTACTCTTTACATTGAATCTCATTCACAGACATGGTTGAGAATGATGTTTTTCACCAGCCACCTTAGAGTTCTATTTTGTCATCACTATTACAAACCCATATAAATAGAAATTCTCAAACCAGCTTCCTCTCCTGATATACATACATACATACATACATACATACATACATACATGTGAGACCAAAATGAGCCATCTTAGAAATAAGACCAAAATGCTTTCACCCTAAAATTAAGGCCTAAGATTTCTCCTTTTGGGAATAGGTCATTAGTTACTGAAACCAGTCAGTTCAGATTCCAGAAACCAGGAAGTGTAAAAGTACAGAGTCACAAGATAGTCACCAGGTAATGTCTGCCAGACTATGGAATGTTCTCTCCCTGGTTTCCAGGGTAACTGACCACAGAAATGCCCCCATCTGAGGGCAGCCAATGAAAAATGGTGGCGGGCAACCACTCCCTTAGAAGTAATTTTTAGAAGTCCCTAGAAGCAAGCCAATCAGAATTGTATCCATACTAGCACCCCTAAAAGATGTAACCTTGTGACTTTTCCCTTTAAAAGCTGAGCTTGCAGATAGGTGGGCACTTCCTCCAGCCTCCACTTCGTTGGATGTATTGGACAAAGTCCCTGCCTAGGCTTGTATTGCTTTTGGATATCCAGAATTAAACCTTGCTTTTGCATTCCGGCATGCTCGTCTTTGGTGGTCTCTCTGGGGGTCACGATCTGGGCACAACAATACATACATACATACCATGGGTCAGAGTTAAATGGAATATGTTAGCAAACCAAAAAAGGGGGGAAAGAAACAACAACAACAACAACAACAACAAAACAAAACAAAAAAAAACTTCAGTCACATAGCTTCAGCATCCAGAGTAAAGGGAAAAAGAATTAATGAAGAAAGACTCTAAAAGCAAGTATACAGATACTCTAACCCAATACAGTGAATTTGACAAATGTGTTACTCAGACTGAAACAAAAGAAATCCAGCAAGAGACTGAAGCTAAGTCCCTTTGAGCATCCTATAATTTATAAACAAAAAGACAAAAATCAAGGGAAATAATTGTTCATTGAGCTGAACACTAATTGGTCTCAATCAGTCAGGATTTGCCTAGGGCAGTGGCAATCTCTTTCTCGGCTATAGTGAAGAAAAGGGACATTGCTCATTGCTCTACCCTGAGTCTCTCCTATCTATTGTCACACACTTCTCTCAGCTCAAACAAAAGGGAGTCCATTTACAGACAGATAATGCATCAGCCAAGATTTTTGGTCCTTAGTTGGGCCATCAAGTGACTGTACAAAAGCAAACTACAATCCATGCCCTGAGGCTTCAGGCCCACTCCCGAGTACAAACAGCACCTGTGTGACCAATTATCAAACTACCACCTGGAGCCAATCCATAGTCATTCCCTAGAGTCCTGACCAACCCAAGGTCAGGTCAGTCCATATAATCACAGACTTGAAGTATACCCCAGCACCAGTATGCCACTTGTGACCTCTAGCCCATGCCAGTAGGCAGAGAACTGGTTCTGTATTATGAAATCTCATGTCAGCCTCTGGCCCCAAGGCCAGGCAAGACCCTGGGGTTCAACATTCAATCAGATTCATATTCCAAACTCACCTACTAAATGTGGCCTAAGGTCTTCCATGTCCCCATGGATTCCAAAACTGACCTATCTCCTACAGTCTTGGTGAGTGCCCCTGAGTCAGCACACCTGTGGGATCACATATCCAGTCTCCAATAAAAAATTCAGAGTGAATAAAAACAAGGCACAATGCAATACCATCACTTTAAACTGCACATATAATATGAAGGTATAGAACAGTCCACATACACTGAAATCAAAGCAGAACTGGGCACATGTATACACACTATAAGTTTAAATGGGAAAAGGGAGAGTCCCTGGGACAACCCCAACAAACAGTTAAAGAGTGCTTCTCATGACTGGTGTTGTAGGTTTTCTTAGATCTTTTTTGGCTGTTGGAGGGAATATTGTCAGCCCAGATGGGAAATTTAATTTAAGCTATATATGTAAATTTATACACAGGCTTATGTGTAGTATAGGTTTTGAAGGTAGATAGTGGCATGATTCCTTATGACTTTTCCAGACATCCTTACTGTTATTTTACCCTCCTTTCCTCTTCTATATTTATCTTCCTCTCACATGCCTGATTAGAGTCCCCCCTCCCCCCTCCACAAGGTTTCCAGTTCCTCCATTGGAAAAAGTAAAATGTGCCTGTAACATGATTCCTTTCCTTTTAATTTTTTTTCCCATTTTCAGATTATAATTGACATCATGTTTTCATTGGTATGCTCTTCCCCAGGGAAGACTATTTCACCTGTTCTCATCGTTCTTTAGTTACCTATAGTTCTTTGTGTAGAGTTGAAGTCTTTCCCCTACCCACTTTGACATGTCTATTGCTATCATCGTTGTTGAGCTCAACAATTGGTTATCCAATGCCAAAAGGTCAGCCTGCAAAATATGTACATACAAGTAACATCATAAGACTCAGCAGGTTGTAGTTCTGTGCTGTGTGTTTAGGAATACAGATGGAAAAGTATTGCATGTTTAAATCAGGTTAAATATAAATATATCCTTGAACAACGGAAAATGAAACAGTGTTTGCTGGCACCACTTGCTCTTAATCCTCCCCACTTAACATTTCTTCTCTCTTCCTCGAAAACCAAGTCAGAAAACTCCACAGCTGCAGTGGTTACTGGGGAGTGTCTTGATTTTTTTCTTCCCCACCATTTGCAAGACTCCAGCTCTGTCTTGCTGCCGTGGCTCTGTTCTCTGTGACTTTCTGCACAGAAGATCCCTTTATCGTCTCTAGCCTCTAACTCCAGGAGACTTTTATGAATGTCATTGAGATTATCAGACACCAGTGATGTGAGAGGAGGTGACATCCTATTGATGCTCTCTTGGCTAATATACACATGTCCTCTGGGGAAGTTTGTTCTCATCAAATTGCTTCATGTGTGCCTTCAAAGGACAAACAAAGGAATTGAAACAATTATTCAGAAATTCTAGGCTTTAAGGGCAACAGCTGCTGATGATAATGAGGTAGGATTTTGTTCTGAACTGTGTCACCATTAATCACATTCCCTAGATAAGTTCTTGAACCTCTATGATGGCCTCAGTGGAAGACTTAGTGAGCAGAATATTGGAGCTGGGAATGTAGGAGACAGTTAATTCAGTAACTTAACAAATCAATTGAAGTTTCTTTTGGAGTTTAGCCTCTGATTATAGGAGTTATAAGTGCTCACATGGGGCACTTCATTTTTCTAATCATTGCAAACTTAAAAGATGACTATTTTTCTAGCCCCAATTTGGGCATTTTCTTCTCTCTCTCTCTCTCTGTCTGTCTTTTTCTGTCTCTTTGTCTCTGTCTCTCTCTATCTCTTTATCTCTCTATCTCTATCCCCCCCTGTGTGTGAGAGAGAGAGAGAGAGAGAGAGAGAGAGAGAGAGAGAGAGAGAGTGTGTGTGTGTGTGTGTGTCTGTGTGTCTGTGTGCTTGTACAGAAAGGAAAATTGTGAAACAGATATTTCCTGGGTTAATTTAGCTATTCCTTTGGGAGTGTTTGTGGGACCTCAAAGTACTTTCCTTCTACACTTTAGGTGACTAAAAAGATCTGGTGCCTGTCTGTTAATCAGCATCAACTGTAGCAAATGGAAGAATGTACATGCTGCTTTCTCAATAGTTGGACCCATGTGTCCCCAGTAAGAAAACTTCAGCTTGTAGCCACATGTCAGCCACTTGAGGATAAAATTTGTTTATTCACAGGAGAAATGATGTGGTCACAGACCACCATGTAAACATCTTCCAGGCCAGTTTGTTAAATCTCAGTCACTAACAAACTCTCCCTGATGTTGAAAAGATGGAGGTCAAGGATGGGCCTGGGATAATATTTGATAACTAGTAAGATAGCAGAGCAGGAGATAGGAGTTCCATTTGGCTAACATTTTTTAATATAAAGCCATAAAGATGGCCCTGAAACAACAAATATCAAATCTCACCAAAAAAATTAGCATCTACTAAGTGTCAGGAATTATTTTAGGGACTTTGCATGGAACCATTCATTAACAGTGAACAAGTTGTTTTTTTTTTGTTTTTTGTTTTTTTTTTTGTTTTGTTTGTTTTGTTTTTTTTTTGTCCAAAGCTCATATCCTGTGAATGAGGAAAAAAATATGCAAGTAAATAGTGTGCAAATAATAAAATTTCAGATATGATATGTAACATGGAGATAATGTAGGGATGGTGCAACTGAGAACGACTAAGATAAAAAAAAGATGGAAGAAGAGAGTAGCCCAAGTAGTGGCAATGAAGGAGCCCTGAGCTGAGTTCCCGCTGGCCAGAAAAACCTTGTCATGAATTGTCACATAGAAAGAAGAAGAGTCTTACCAAGGAAGCATCTTGTCATCTCGTGTGGGCAACCTGAGTATGAACAAGCTATGAGATGCAAGGCCAGAACAACAGGAGGGGATTGTCGAAGAGAAACATTACTAGACAAAGCTAAACAGGTAAGGGAGACAGGATTGTTTTAAGGACCATCAGTGTGGAACCTGCATGGGACCGGACTAGACCTTCTGCATATAGGAAACAGTTGTGTCGCCAGGTCTGTTTGAGGGGCCACTGGCAGGGTGATCAGGATCGATCCCTGGTGCATGAGCTGGCTTTCTGAATCTCATTACCTATGTATGGCCAGACACCTTGCTCCACCTTGATTCAGGGGGAGGCCTTGGGCCTGCCTCAACTGAATGTAGCAGTTTTTGCTGTCCTCCCACCAAGGAGGACTTTTACCCTTTTGGAGGAAGGGATGGGGGGTGGGTTGGGGGAAAAAGCTGGGGGAGTGGGAGGAGAGATGAGAGGGGGATCTGTGGTTGGTATGTAAAATGATTTAAAAAAAAATTTAAGAAAAAAAATTAAATAGATAAATTTTAATAAAACTATTGTACAGGTTTGTGTCTGCTTTCAGGTTTATGCATGTGAGTGAAGTGCTGCCATTGGAGGCCAGAAAAGGATATTGGAATCCCTGGGGCTGGACTTATAGGTGGTTGTGAGCTAGGAACAGAAATCTGGTCCTCAACCCTGACTGGTAATTCAAGTGTCTTCCACTCGGTTAGCCAATCCCTTTTCTCCCTGAAAGGAACCCAGACCACAAGCCATCCTAATAATGAATCAGAACCTGTAATCTAGCCAATCCAAATGTCATTCATCCCTGTGAGTATTCTCATACATAACTTTTGCTAAGAAACGTTCAAAAAAAAAGAAAAATCCAAGTATCTGTCATCTCAAGCCTTCTCAGGAGGAAATAACCTTTGACTATTTGTTTTCCTGCATTCATTCAACAAATATTCAGCTTTCTTCCTGCAGCCTGATGAAGATTCCCAGTTTCAATCGACTCACTAAGGACAGTTGTCACAGAAAACGCTGCAGTGCAACTCATCCCTTGAGAGAAAGCAATCTGTGTCTTCATCCACTGAGATGTGAAGTCATGGTTTACCTCTCTTCTACCTTAGTGTTTCAGCTCAGACATTGGACTCTGAGTCTCCTTCTCGTTGTAAGTTTCATACCTCTATGTACTTGGAATAAGCATTTGTTATTTATTCTTCTCTGCAATATCTGAAATCTTATCTAAACAATGTGTATCATTTCTGCTTCAGAATGAAATACACATACACATGTACACTGAAAAAACAGTGAGAAGTCAGATTAGGATTCCATGTCAACAAATCTTACATACTATGTTTTCTCCTATTGAGAATACTCTAAGGTGATCATTACATGAGTCTGTACATCTTTTCAAAGTTGGGATGCTGGGAAAAGAAACACAGGAAGCTGGGATGGAGTTGCTGCTATTTGGAATGAGAGATAGCAGTGAGTGTATCTCATATGCTGTGGAATAATGAGTGATGATTTATGAGTGACTGTATACCATATTTTTTTCTTCTGAGATTTTAAATATGGTTCTCTGCATGTCCCAGGAAACTCAGTGCCCATCTGTCAATCCAGGAGATGACTCTGCTGTGAACAGTACTCCCTTTCAGCTGTTTTTAAGAAGATATTGCTCTAGGATTCTATTCCACTCCTAATTATTTACCACTTCAGTCTTTTTACAAAATGCTAAGCACCAAATTTATCATGCTATAAAACATTTTTAAAATTGTTATTAGATTAACTCTCAGTATGGCATGTAATATTATCATCGACTTTTATAGGCTGGGAACCAGGTTGCCTTCTATCACTATTAGTCTGAGGCAAATGTCTTTGTTTCAAAAGTGTTTCTTTCAAAAACAAGTTTCTTCAATAGAATGTTACTTTGGAAATTATACCTGTGGCTCCACAGACACAGAGCACACATCTATGACACCTATTGCTATACTTTCAGGGCCTAGCTTAGTGTTTATATAGGTATTCAACAAAACTGGTTAGGTACTAGCCCACCCCACTTTCCTTCAGTCATTAAGGGAAAAAAGTTTCTATAACATACAGTTAGTTGTTTGCCACCATTAGAGAGTCAGCCCACACCCTTGAGCATCTTAGGAAATTCATGTCCACTGAGCCATATTCCTAACCTTCACATATATGCATTAGTATTTAATTCATGTGCTGCATGATCTTACAGATGAATCAATGCATGCATTCAGATTATTTTTCAGGTTAGAATTTTATTGTCATAAATTGATTTTGCGATATTCTGGTCCCATCCTCTAAAAGCAGCATTGTTAAAAAATAATAACAAATGAAATAAAAATTGTGTCCCTTACTGCTGTTATAACATAATACCTCATAGAAACCAAAGTTCATTGATATATTTGCATTGTGTGGTTTTTCTTTTTGCTGAAGTTGCAGTGACAGGGAGGAAGGAAAGAGACAGAGAAGGAAGAAGTAGTAGGAGAAGAAGAAGATGGAAAAAAGGAGGAGGAAAATTAACTTGATAGACATTGCAGCACAGGTTTTGAAATGAAAGAGACTACCATGTAATATCCATCCATGTAAGGGTATGCATTTGCAGACATCCTTGTAATGGCAAGAGGGAGACAGAGAAGCAGGGATGCATTGGTAGCATTGAGTCGAAGCCAGAGTTTCATTGATAATCTCTGCCTTTGAAGATGAAGGAAAAATCAAAAGGTAAAGAAGAAAGAGAGCCTTTAAAAGTTGAAAATTGTCCTCCCACACCCACTCATCAATGCTCAAGGCAGGTGGAAAGTTGACCCTGAGGACAGAAGGGCAGGAGAGCTGCCCCTGCCTGCCACAAGCTGCAACAATCAGGAGAGCAGGACCTGCACCTTACCTGAGCATCACAATAGAGCCAGTTCTGTGGACAGAGATGTGGGTGAGCCAGCCCTGAAGTTGTGACCATGGGAGAGCTGTTCCCATTACTCACCTGTCATGTAGTAGCATGGGCAGGAGAGAGATGCCCCTCTGCCCCCAGGCAGGTAGGAGAGCTGGCCTTGAGGTCATAAGAGTGGGAGAGAGAACTAGACCTGACCCTTATCTGTTGCAGCAGTCTGGAGAGTGGGCCCTACACCATACCTGGGCATCACAGCAGAGCTGACCCTGAAGGTTTAGATGTGGGAGGTCCAACACTGAGGACATGAAAGCAGGCAAACTGGCCCTGCTCCTTGCTCATCGCTGCAAAATGAGAACTAGTCAAGGCAATGCAGGAGAGCTCACCCTGGTGGTGAGGACCAGGGAGACAATGAACACTTGCAAAGTAACAGATATACTATGTGACAAGCAGGATTTCACTCAGTGTGAACATCAACGATGTACACAACTAAACAGACAATCACATAACACTCAATATTATCATTTTTTTTTCTCTTGAATTTTACTTTTTTGTAAAATTTTTTTGAGGGGAGAATGCAACAGCAGAGAGTGGGTATGCAGGGATAGAAAATGTTAGGGTCAAGATGCATGATATGAAAAACGCAAAGAATAAATAAAAGGAAAGTTTTGTTTTTTTTTTTTAAAGTTAAAAATTGTCCAGGAAATGATTGTCTCCTATAGTTTCTTCACTGAACACAGT
Source organism: Peromyscus leucopus (assembly GCF_004664715.2). Lineage (NCBI taxonomy): Eukaryota > Metazoa > Chordata > Mammalia > Rodentia > Cricetidae > Peromyscus > Peromyscus leucopus. Next base: position 29,397,029 of record NC_051079.1, on the reverse strand, counting down.
TCTATGGACTCCGTTTAGACTTCCCCCTTCAAAACTAAGAGGCAATAAGTTTATTAAGCCACAAAATCTTTGTTATTTTGTTATAACTGAGGTCATGGCATAATAAAATTACTATTCCAAATTTTCTATTAAGTCAATATTTTTCAAAATATGAAGTTGGAGAAAATGTTAAACTTAATGTTAGTCAGCATAACAATCATTTAGAGCAACTATTACAAGACACATTCTTTAGTGATGTATAATCTGCAAGAAGTAAAACATAGTTCAATTATTTGATTTGATATTTTTTGACAAATTTATAAACCTGTGTCACTGTCTGCTCAAAATGTAAACTCTTATGCCATTTTAAAAGGTCTCTAAGCTACCTTCCTATTAATCTCTCCAAGAATAGTGAATGTTAATATTTTATCTTTCTAGATTCTATTCCATTTTATAAGTCATATAAGTAAAATCCTGTTTATATCTTTCACCCAACAAAATGATCTTGTATTCCATCCACAAGTCACAATTACAAGTGTGTTTTGTTTCCCTCTGTTTTTGCTGACTAAAGACATGTGAATATACTTTAATTTTCTCCATTCATTTCTTGGGACACAATTATGTTGACTGGGGTGTTTAGTTGTTATGAATAAAATCGCTATATGCAATCATGCAGAAGACCTTGTGTGCTGGGGAGCAATCTTTTTGTACACTGTGAATATTTGTTGCTCTCACTGATCAAATAAAGGGCTGAATGGCCAACAGTTTGTCAAGTAGAGATTAAGTAGGACGTCTGGACACAAACAGAATGAGGGGAAGAAGAACAGAGGGGTCATGGGAGATTCCTTGGGAGCCAGACACAAAGGAAGCAGATGAACATGCCTTGGTGAAAAAAGGTACCACAACGTGGCAGAGCATAGATAAGAAATATGGATTAATTGAAGCTGTAAGAGCTAGTTAGTAACAAGCCTAAGCTATAGGCTGATCATTTATAAATAATAACAAGTCTCTGTATGGTTATTTAGAGAGCTGGCTGGTGGGACAGTTCTGACTGGTGGGACAAAGAAGGTGTATAGATGCAAGTTTCTGTCCTGCCTGGTCCTGTAGCTGTTCAATTATAAATAAACACATGGAGGCTGATATTATTTATAAACTGTTTGACTTATTGTTCAGGCTTCTAACTAACTAACTCTTATGTTTAAATTAACCCATAATTTTTTGTCTATGTTTAGCCACGTGACTTGGTATCTTTTCTCAGTCCAGCATTCTCATCTTATTTTCTCTGTATCTGGCTGGTGACTCTGTCTCTGCCCTTCCTCTTCCCAGCCTTCTCCTAGTCTGGTCACCCTGCCTACACTTCCTGGCCAATCAGCATTTTATTAAAACAATAGGCGTGACAAATCTTTAATGTACAAGAGCATTATCACACAGCAAAAGTCCACCTACACTTGTGCATGTGCACATGTCTGCAACAATCTTTATGCTAAACACTGAGGAGTTCTTGAGTCACCAGGAATTAATTCATTTTTAGCTTATGAAAAAAAAATCTCCATAATGTTTTCCACAATGGTGGTACAAATGAATATTCTTGGTAGTGTAGAATAGTACCGTTTTATCCACGTCCTCACCAACTCCTTGACTCTTAGTCTCTTTGGAAGTAGTGACTGTGATGACCATGAGAGGATAGTTCCTGATTTCAAAGTGCATTCCTCTAGTGCTGCTGCTGCTGCTGCTGCTGACTAAAATTATTCTTGTCATTTTTCTGTAGATTTTTTTTGAGGGGGTTCTTATACATTTTGATTCTGAACTCCTTACCAGACATATAGTGTACTAGTTACTTTTCTGATAGTTGTGACAAATATCTAACAATAAACATTTTAAGAAGAACAGACTGTTTTAGTAACAGTTTGAGGAGGGTAGTATCCATCATGGCATGGAAGACATGATAGACTCAGCAGGGGGAAATTAATCATATTGTATTCACAGTTAGGAAGCACAGAAAGAACAGGGAATAGGGATGTGGGACAGGGCTAAAACACCTCAAGGCTCAGGCACAGTGACCCACTTCCCCCAGCAGGGCTACCTTGGCTAAAAGTTAAACAACCTTTCTGAACAGTGCCTATAGCTAAGGACCTTTGGGGAACAGCTCACATTCAAACCTCAGCACAGAAATTGCCAGTGTTTTCTCACTACCTGTGTGTTGTCTCTTTCATTTGTTAACTGTTTACATTCTCATTTTATTTCATTTTTTGAAGATTTTTGTGTATGAGTACTATATTTATATCATCCATCCTTGTTTCCCTCTTTGACCAGAACTTTTATTTTGATGTATTCACACTTGTCTATTTCTGTTTTGTTGCTTCAGCATTTGGAGAAAATATAAAAATTTATTACCCAAATAAGTATGCTATAGTTTTTTTTCTAATAGTTTTATAATTTTGTATTTTAGGCCACACAGTCCTTAAGTCTAAGTCATGACTGATATGGATTCACAGCATACCCCCATGGTTGAGCATGGTTGCATATGCCAGGCAGGACCTAGTCATTTCCCCCTAGTCATTTCCACATTAAAACGTCTGGCATGACCAGGACCCCGTGGCTTTGCGTGTTTGCATAAAGCATGCAGTGCAACCATGTAATCTACACACATGCATGAAATGGCCACATGGGCCTGTGATTCCACTCGAGGCCCAGCCTTTATAAGCCGGCACCATGATTCCCGGCTCCATCTTTACTCAAGTGTCCTTTCCACAGGCCTGTGCACCTCTGTTTCTTTACCTTATCTTAATAAAACTCTTGTTAGTGAATTTTGTCGTGTTTCGTGACGTTTCCTCGCAGGGTAAGAGCGCCACAAATAACCAACAATGACCCCCACCTTTTTTTTTTTTCAATCTCAAAACCCTAAGGTCTTTGATACTAGTTTCTCACAATTCAATGAGGACTGTACTCCAGACTCTTTCTCTTTACTCCTAACTATTGAACTTTCTAAAGTTTTATGTCATGCAAGTACAATTCAAGAATATGTCTAAGATTTGCAGAGAACGTAAGAAGATCTCAGAGTTTAAGTCTTTTGTGGGTTTGTCCTTTAATTAGATTCTCTTTCCAAAGCCGAGCCATTCCTATAACTGGGGAAAATAAAAGTGAATTTGACATTATATTTTCCTTAAAAAAATGCTTTTATTCTTTTGAGTTTCTGCTACCTCTGTGTCACCCTACTATGCCTCCACATAACTATTTATATATTTTGTTTGGCATTTATACTTGCTAATAGTATTAATGTGTATTTCTGTGGTACTATTATTCAAATTAAGAATTCTCCAAGGAAAAATTTTAAACTAATGCCTGAAATGTAAAACATAAGCAAAAAAATAAATAGCTCACACACTGCAAATAAGTTTCTCAACTTATTCAACCTTTCTACCTACGTATAAGCTTACAGAAGAAAAAAAAAAAAAAAACACAAAAACTAGATTAGCCAAACCATGAAGAAACAAGTAAATTCAGAGTATGTAGACACCACTACACAGAACAACTAATCTAGTTTCTTCAACCAAGTAAGGCTATAAAAATAGAAAAAAAATAAAAAAGACTTACATGATAAAAACAGGTTAATATAAATTACTCAGGATCTGGGGATTTTCCTACGCCTGGTGTGGGATATCTGAGGGGAAAAAATCTACATATACTATGCTCTTATGTCTGTTAACTTTATTCCGCTAAGACAAAATTCCATCTATTCAGCTACAGCTCTGTCAGGCATTCAGGACAAGAATAAATCTAGATACACCAAGCTCTTTATTGGTCTACTTTATTTCTCTGGGGTGAAATCCTGTCTCCATAGCTTCAGTTCCATCCTGATACTCAGCTCTTCTTTGTCCCCTCATTTACTGTTCAAAGTCGGCTAACAACTAAGCTCTTATGCTCCCTGCCTCATCTTTGTCCTGTTTCTTCTCCCTTCATCTCTACTTGCTCTACTTGCTCTATACTCCTGGCTCAAGAGTTCTGCCTTATCACCATCTACCTCTGTGTTCTTCTCTTCTCCCTGGTCATGGCTGTTCTCTCTGTTCTACAGAAAATGCCTGTCTCTCCTTCCCCTGGCCACTGAGTTCTCTGCCTCCTCAGGAATGTTGCTCTACCTTTCACCCTGATATGTAAAAACCTCTATTGTTCTTAGTCAATTCCTCTGGAGAGCCACTAGGCCTCAAGGTAAGAGGATGGTCTGAGCTTCATTAGCACAAGAAGCAAAGCTATGTGTCTCCCACTAGCTTGTCTTGGCCTACATGATCTTATCCAAGTACTGACTCCAGCAGAGAAGTTAGTTACCTAGAAGTTCAGCAGACCTGAGGAGCTGAACTGTTTGCTAATTGGTCTGGAAATATTTGGGCATGCAAGAATGTCATAGTAGAAGACAGCTGAAATATTAGAAGCAGGATAACACCAAATATTCATAATAAATGGCTTGCCTTTTGACAGACCCTTGACTGGTCAAAGTATAGCTTTAATACACAACTGAATCTCTATAATATATATTTTGTGGTCTGTCACAGGTTAAGAACAAATAACAACCAAATGCCATAACTGGTTAGATTTTTAAAAGTCAATACCAGAGGATGTATTTGAAATTGTTAAAGAAACTTGGACGTTAACTGAGTGTTAAATGACATTAGACAACCTGTTTGTAGATGCAACATTGGCATGGTGCAGATGCTATTATAACATCAGCAGCTAATGCTATATCCCAGAAATCTTAATAGCAAAATAACATAGCATCAGCATCAGAAAATTTTATATTAAAAAAAATTAAAACAGGCAAAGCATGGAAAGTGAAATACTCTGGCAAAATACTGAAGTTTTAAGTCAGAGACAGAAAAGTTGATTCTACTGTTCTTTGAAAATTGCAATATTTCTGACAAGTTTATTCTAACCATAGCTGGAAATGACTGCATAAGAATGCCCTCATGTTAACTCCAGTCAGGACTGGCAAGGCTGTGTGGTGTGTCCCTGCCCTCTATGCCTCTGGAAGGTGTCGGTTTAGGATGAAGACATTTTTCCCAAGAGGAAGGAAAAGATCCATGTAATTGTTGCCTTATTCAAGGTTATTTATTTCTGTCTTGATGAGCAGCATTTTCTTTGTCTCACTGTGTGTATCCAAGAATCTGTTGGGGTGATAGTTAAACAGTACTGGTTGGTGGCAGTGGTTACTGGTGGAAAAGTCACGGGCCATGGCCACGACCACCAGAGGTACGAAGAGCTTTATTAGAAAGAAGCCAAGCCTGGAGAGAAAGGAAGATGGTGGGAGCAGAGAGAAAGCAGAGAGAGCATATATAGAGAGAGCATGGGGTCCGAGAGAGCGTGGCGTCGGCGCCTGGATTTTTAAGTTGGGTACATAGTTGCCAGCACCCCCTGATGATGTAAGGTGCCAGACCCCAAGCTGTGCATGTGCTGGAGTGAAAGCAGGATCCTAATATGGGGTGTGTGCATGAAAGGCACTGCCAGGGTCCCAATATCCACTTTCCTCTTCTGGGCCCAAACACATGCCTTCTGTGTTCAATTTTGGAAGAAAATAATATACAATAAAATTCATATTTCTGACAAATTAGAGGATACATGAACTAAATTATTGAGAACCACAGAAGTCTTTAGGTCAACAAAAAGTAATATTTAGTTATGTTTCATCACTGATTTTTTTAATGAGCTTTTTTGTTGTTGTTGCTGCTGATATTCATATTAACTCAGAATAACGGTTAATAAGCATTAAGTAGAAATGACAACATTCATCATAAATAGGAGTGATAAAATATATTTTTAAAATGCTCAATAATAGTATAGCTATTAATGAATAATTAGGTGATTATAATATGTTAGACACTGTGTTTTGTAAGAATTATGTTTTATTGTATTTGTGTAACAAACACAAGGAAGCTCTTACATTTAGCACATAAAATTGGAGGTTCCCAAAATAATATTACAAATAATTTTCTCAAGTTCACACTGTTAAGACACAAAGATGCCAAATTTTGAAATCAAATCCATGTACCTCTGAAGTCCATATTTGTAATCATTGTGTTGAAGGCTCTGTGTTGAAGTTTATCCTGTGGTATACTTGATCAAAATGTTAAATCCATATTTTATTCAGTACCAGTTGATACACTGAATAACTGCATAGTGAAGTATAATCAAGAAAACAGTGAGACCACCAAAATGACTACTCCGTGTATGGGGAGAAGGGTTTTATTGTAGATATGAGAGAGAGAACAACCAGACTGATGATAGCCAGAATTATCTCTCAAGAGCAGAGAAAATAGCAAAACTAGAGGGAGAGTTCTGCCAGTGAAAAATGGTTATGTTGCAAAGCAAGGAGAGTGGGTTAGCTGGAACACCCTGGAAACCAGCATAGTGTCAGGGGATGAGGGGGTTGAGAAGGGCCAAGAAGCTAGCACAGGGGCTTTGATGTTCATAATAGGTACATGTTACTAGGGGCTACAAGACCATGTAACTAGAGGTTAACATGGGGTTTGATATGTAACCACAGGTATATGCCAAGGGAGGTGGCTCTTCTGGCCAGCAGAAACCAATTTCACAGGTTCTTGAGGAATATAGGCTTTTAAACATCCAACAGTGTCTCAGTTTGGGTTACTATTGCTATGATGAAATACCATGACCAAAATCAAGGTAGGAAAGGTAGGATTTATTTGGTTTATATTTCAGCCACAGTCCATCTCTGAAGTCAGGACAGGAACTCAAACAGGGTGAGAACTAGGAGACAGAAGCTGATGCAGAGGCCATGGGAATGTTGCTTACCAGCTTGCTTCTCATGGCTTGATCAACCTGCTTTCTTATAAAAACCAGGACCACCAGTCAAGGGATGGCACCACCCATCATGTGCTGGTCCCTCTCCCATCAATTACTAATTAAGAAAACACCATTTAGTGTTTCATACAGCCCAAACTTATGAAGACATTTTTGAAATTGGGGTTCCCTCCTCTCAGATGACTCTACCCTGTGTGAAGTTGACATAAAATTAGCCACCATAGGCAGCAATTCTTCAGAATTTAGCCTGAGCTGAGGAATTAGGACCTAACAGAAGGAAGTGAAAACACATAAGGAAATTGGTTGGAAGGAGATTTAGAAATTGTTTCCTCCGTGATTTAACTCATCCTTAGCACCTTGCAGCTTCAAATATTTATTGTTAAGTATGCTGTTTGTAAATAAGTCATGTCTTCCATAAACAATGGGTGGTACGCAGGTGGGGTTGGGAATGTGAGGGAGGGATTCTTTACCCATTTGATTAGTTGTGCATTCTATGACTCTTGGTACTTCAGCCTTAGAAGACAGTTTATGTTACCATGAAGTTCAGTCTTCTCACTTTACAAACAAGAGAAGAGTTACAAAGAACAACTCAGTATGAAGACATTCTAATCAGTAGAGATAAATGATAAGCAAGAACCTTCAGGTTAACCATTCAAGCATCTGGGAAAACTGCTATTAGGAGCAGTTAAATAAAAATAATAGAAAACTAAGCATTGCAGTTTCCTTCTCCATAAGTTTGAAAACTACAAATGGTTTTTTAAGTACACATGGTCATCCTTATAATATCCACAGCAGCCAATTATGAATATTTGATAGAATGCTTCTGAGGTGCCCAAGTGAAATAACCTGTCCTTGTGAAATATTTTTGTCTCATTTTTATTTTTTATTTTTAAATTCATTTTTATTAAAATAGATTTACATCACTTCCTCCTCCTTTTCTTCCCTCTGCCCCTCCCCAGCTGCCCTCCTTCCTACCCCTCCCTCCATGCCCTCCTCAAATATTTATTGTTAAGTCAATAGCCTTTTTTTTCTTTGATTATTTACAAATCAATGAGATAAATGCAAAATGTGATGGTAAGAAAGATGTAACAGATGGAAAGGGAAATGGGAAGGGCCAGTTGTCTACAAGGTTGGTAGGAAAAGTATACCAGGCTGAGCTCTAAAACATAAATGTCATAACTAGACGGAAGGGCAAGAACAATGCCTTCTGAAAAGAATCCAGTACAAAGGTCCAGAAGTAACTTGTATCCATAGGAAATATGTATGTGTCTTGGCCTCACAGTCAGCCTACAAGAAAATAATCACTTTCCTCTAGATTTACCATATTTGGCATCTCTCACTCTACTCTTTAAATTCCTTACCATTACCTGCTAAAGTTTTTTTTTTCATTTTCACATTAATTCCTTTAATGTTTTTTATATGAATGTCCATCTGGCCCAACTAAAACTCACTCACAAGACTCTAACCTTTTAACAACCACTAGGAACATTTTCCATACATGTTTAATTACAGTACATCTAGACTGATTAATCTAATTTCTGAAACAGATGAAGAGCTAACATCTCCATGTGTATAGACAGATGGAAAGGGAATATCTCGTACTCTATTCCATGGAAAGTCTCTACAGTAATTCCCTGACCACCATACCCATGGAACAATGAGGATAATGATTTCATGGTTTTAGTGCCATGATGAGGAAAGAACATACTGATAAGCATTGCTAGAGCACATAGTCAGGAAGCCAGTCTCCATTCTTCACTCTGACAGACATTTAACTAGTATGAATGGGCCCTTTGTATGCACCAGAGAGATTATAAATAAAAACCAAAACAGTGGTTTTTTTCTTCCTTCAAAATCATCATATTGTTCTCCAAAGTTGCAGAAAATAGGTAGATATAGGTTTCTATATTATTCACAATACTATATATATTCTTTTTAACATGTACATATTAGTTATAGCTAAATATCTATGCACTTTTTGTGTGTACATGTATGTGCATGTAGGAGGGTGCACATATACATTTGTGCATGCAGTGACCCGAGGTTCATGTCATAGGTCTCTCTGTAGCTCTCCACCTTATTTTTTGGGGACAGGATTTCTCACAGAATCTGGCACTCACCAGGACATGTGGCCTGGATTGTCAGCAAACACATAAAAATTGATTAAAAACTCTTTCTTTGAATAATGCCCAATATCATAAACATCTGATTGTGGAATCAGGCCCTAATCGAACACACTAACAAATAGAGGAGTACAATTCAGATAGATACAGGCTCATTTAGAATTTAGAAGAGATTATCAGTAGAAAGGCTATGGATGTGACCTGTCCACAAGCATGAAATTTTTTCATTACTACCAATGGTTTCTTTTCTGGCCATGGCCAAAGACAGTATCAAACCCATTCTTGAATTTCTGCCAGTGCTTAATTTCTGTCTCCCACTGTCCTTGGGGATCTTCCTTCCTGATTTCTTCCCAACATTATCATTCCTAGATTCCATTTACACACTTGATCTCTTTGTACAGACATTACCTGCAGATCCTAAGATGACTATCAAGTTGGGTTGGGTCATAGATATTTGTTTACCCATGAGACTTTACTTAGCAGGTGGGTGGACCAGTCCTAATTAATCTCATTGATCACCTAATAGCAGAAATTGCCTGGAGAAGTTGTGACTGGTACATTTGTAAACTCTGTGCCTGTATATGGTCTTGAACACAGATGAGCGGCATTCTCGATTCTTGCCAGCTTCTCCAATCCAATTCCAAAGGTTCAACCTTACTAGAGTATGGTCTTCCTCCAGAAGACTTTGATTCTGCCTCAGCTCTGTGCTTAATACTCTTCTGTAATTTCATTCAATCATAAAAGCATACTTTACAGAAGGTTAATCATTTCATGGCACTTTTTGTTTAAAATTCTTTCACAAACCCATCTTCTACTCAAAAGCAGACCCCTACCATGCCCTGTGAGACCCTGCTTGGTCAGAGTTTTCAGTCCTCTCTGATGATAACCATTATTAATTCATTGCTCTTTAGTCAGTTTCTGAACACTTGTTTTTGTTGTATATCTAAAATAAGTCAAGCTCATTCTCCCTCAGTAGTCTTGAAACTTGGCACTTTTTTTGTCTGCAAAACTCTCAGTCACAGGGGATTGTCTGCAGCAGCTTCTTCTTGGCAATCTACTATTGTGTGCTCTGACCATCCATTCTCAGCCTACTTCCTGGGAGTCATTCTTACCCTACTCAATCTTTACTCAGTTGTTCTAGTTAATTCTATGCATAGCTCTTATTATACTCTCAAACTTCCTTACTTACTTTCATAAGTAAAAATGAACATGCTAAGTATCTAACATCCCCAGTCCATCTTGATGACCAAGGAGGTTGAGTATATCTCTACCTCAGTGATCACCCACTCTTTCCTTAGACAGAGGAATAAAGAATATGAGAGTTATTTCAGCTGGGATCTTCCCTGCAGTGCTCTTAAGGTAGGAGCCTACTCACCCTCTCTTTCCTGGTATTTTCATGGACGTTTGGCCCATATTGAATATTCAAATAGGGAATATTCAAATATTATCTGCCTCTGTAAACTCAAGGAGAGTGGGCTACTTAATGTTCCAGAAGTCCATTATTAAACCTTCTAGCCACCCTTCTTTCAGATTTTAGCTTTGTAAGTAACAGTGAAACTCAAGTGCACCCTATTCCTCAGCTAAAGAGAAAGTGTAAAATGGGGGTTATCTTAAAACACCCCTATTCCCTCGAGATGAAGTAGGAAGCATCCTCCTCTCTCTCATCTCCTTGAATGAGGCTGATGCTCAATTTCTCTTTGTGTATCTTCTCTTCCTTCCTCTTCAGAGGTTGGCATGTAGCTGTGTTGACTGCAGTGAGGGCTGGAAGAGACAGGGAAATGTACTTTACATGCCACCTTCGAACTCCTCATGTTACAGCCTCACTTTTCAGTTTGGAATAGGACATTTATTACTAGAATGCTTCATGAAAACTTTTCCACATCACTTAGTAATCATACACACACACACACACACACACACACACACACACACACACACACACACATCCATAATTTCATCCAGAATCTTTAAACATTTGTATGGGCTAAGCACCTTTGACAAACCAAATAGAATTGTCTGAAAGAAACCAGTTTGTCTCTGCTACTTCATGCCAGGTTAATATCGAACTCTGTCTCCTCCTTCTAGAATTTACATACTATGAAAGAGATTTCTCCATTTTGTTCTTCACTGTGAATCCTTTGAGCCAGGGATACCTAGGAAGATTACCTCCACTAAAAATATCAGTAAATTGATTGAATGATTAAACATTAATGTGTGCTAGGCAATAGTGGTTAATACTGTATAGTAAGATAAGTGCATAAAGGCAGTTATTATTCTTTTTAAATTAAAGAACCAAGGTCCAAATCAGTTAAGTTGTCTTGGGTTATGCATATAGAGTCTTTTCCAACTAGGATTAAAGTCTAACCAATTAGACTCTAGGATACTTATTCTATTAGACCATTAATTCATGCAATGTACTACCCATCCTCTAGGGCTGGAACTGAGCTGAGGACTTCTTCATTTTCTTATATTTTGACAAAAGAATAAAGCAGGGCACAGTCAACTCCAGGACAATGTGGAGCTCACTTGCTGCAAGGTTTTAGGAGGTACTAACTTTATTTGGCAGGCGCAGTTTCTAAAAGGTTCTGATGGATGATGGCATCTTGTATTACTCTAAGAAGACACTATGAATCCTGGGAGCTATTCATAAAGATATACATATTCTATATGAATGTTTTTAGAAGGTGGAATTGTGGTAGAAACAGAAGGAAAAGAATCAGAGAAGCCATGAAGCTGAGTGCATCATAGTGGGTAACTGAACAGATATTGTAGATGGGGAGTACTTGGCTTTCAGTATAAGACTTAAGAACTCTGAATTAGAAGCACTGAGCCTAATAGATGTTACTACTAAGAGGAATTAGGAACTTCATGATAACTTGCAATAGTAGCTATGAAAAGAGATACATAAAGTAGATACAATGAGGAAGCTAGCTGGAATCTTTGGATGTTCATCCCAAATAGTGGGGCATAGAATTCATAGTGGACCGATGCCTCATGTTTCCAAAGATATGACTTTAATTCCCAAAAAAGGAAAATTGGTTCCATATGAATCACTAAACACAAAAAGACAGGTAGCAGTGACAGGACCCAAGTGGTCTCAGTGGGATCCAAAAAGTTCTTACCATTTCTGTTATTGTCACAATGTTTGCAAGATGATATACAAGCTGTCTTGGACTGAGATCTGGTTTCCTCCATATTATACACGGTTTTCTCCCTTTACACATGACTGTGGAGTGGGTTGAAGAATTGTCAAACTGCCTGTCAGCAGTGTGGCAGATGCAGGAGAAAAACAAAACAAGCAAGCAAGTAAACAACAACAAAAACCATGACTGGGCATCATTACAATTGAATTATAGTTTGAAGGCATCACAGAGTTTTGCACTTGTAAGTCAGTCTATGTATGTAGCTACAGGTATGTTTACATTTGTATCTTTCACTCCTTACTCTACATGTCAAGCAGATGTTCCGTTCTGAATGTGTGTGAGTCATGTGACTGGGACAAATTGGAGAAACGTGTCTGCATCACTAAGGATAAGCTGAGATGGGCAAATGAGTTGCTGGACTGCTTTGCAGTGTTGGCTCCAGGGTCTTCAGTTCTAGGCCTGGTGTATGCTGGTGGGGACTCCCAGCTCAGAGAGGGACATTTAAACAGGAGCAGCTTCCCTTCCCTGAATTAAGAGATCTCAGTATTTTCCCAGCTTATTTGTGTAAAAAGCAGGCAGCAGAGAGATTTTCGTATAATTTTTGGCCTGCTCTGGGTAATCAGCAGCAACTGGTCCAATATCTCAACTCATCTGTGAAAGCAACAAGAATGTACAGGGTGGTTGCGCAAAGATGGAGTGGAGAGAGCAAACTACAGACTATTTAGTTTCATATCCGAAAGTTTGAAATATTTTCTCTGTTTATTGACAAATATTTGTTCCATGAAAAAATATAGTATATAAAGCACTACGAAGAACAATATTTTCATCTACTAATAATTTGTGTTGTCTATGTATTAATTAGAAAGACATTTACTGATATCTATATGTGCCAGGTACCATATTGATCTCTAGGTATATGTTAATGAGAAAATGAGAATTTGCATTGAACTTATGGGCCTTCCTTATTTCCACATCAAATGTTAGTATTAATATCCTGTCACACAGAGGTTTTATTCTAACCCAATTATCATACCTATGTCACACAACTGTTTCAAGCTCTGCCCAGGGGCTACTTTCTTAGGACATAGGGCTGACGTCAATCAGACCTGTGGATGCAAGCAAACTTCATCTTATATTTGAATGTGACTTGAAAATTTTGCTCAGTTTGTGCAATGCTTCAGAGTCTCCATACAATGAGGGTAGTGATGATTGCTTAATCTTCTTGCTGCTGGAACTTAATGCATTAAAGCTTATTATGTTTTTATGCAACATCTGGCATACAAAGAGTCTTTATAAATTATGGCTTAAGTTTTTACTTGGTTGAAATAAACAAGTTAGAAAAATAAATAAATGCTGTATGAGTCCTCAAACAGTATTTAGCATAGTCCAAAATAATAGAGATAGAAGCAGAACAGTGGTTACCAGAGACTAGGAGGAAGAGGGGATGATCTATTTCTTCATTGGTAGAGATTCAGTTTTGCAAGATGCATATTTCTAAACATCGATGGTTGTAATTATTGCCCACTATGAATGTATTTAACACTACTGAACTGCAGTCTCAATTTTTTATTCATTTTACTACGATAAAAATATGTGAAAAGCTTAGAGATTCTCACTTTTACTGCACGATCATGGGCAGGCAGACTATCTCTCCTCCCAGCTCTCCATCTCATGCTTGTCACCAAGGGATACTCTAAGGGCTTCTAAATAATTCACATAGCTAGAGGCAGGCTCAGACACAAGCATAGGTATGATTTCAGCTTGCTCCATTAAAGTCCATTCCCATGCAGCATCTAGGCCCTGAAGCACCCATAAATAACCCAAAGCTAGGGAAGCTCCATCCACTGGAGGATCCCCTGCCAGCACTGTGGGGTGCTCCCCTGCAATAGCTTTGCCAAATGAATCAAACTCTATCTCTGGAAAGCATGACTAGGGACAATAACTGCTTCACTCCCATGGTGGAAACCGCTCCTGGACCAACCTCCCAGAAGCCTGAATGGTAAATCCAATGGATCAGCATTGCTTTGCCCCTGATCTAGAGGGCAATAGACAGAACATGTGATCCCCAGACTCATTGACAGTGCCACACTATGAGCTCCAACTACTTGGAAGCAGCTGAAGCCCTTCTACGTTACTATGAATTGCTCCTCTTTTAAAGTACACTCACTCTCTCTGGTTTGCTTCCCCCCCAAAAAAAATTAATGTAGCAGTATTAATACTGTAACTTATGTATGTCTATATGTTGTAGAATATTATTTTAAGATGTGCTACATTTGTTTATGCTGTGGAACATTTGTTTAATGATGTAAAGATGTGTTGCATTCTTTTATGTTGCATTTGCTTAACTCTGTGAAGCTGTGTTACTTTGCCTGACTAAAACACTTCATTGGTCTAACAAAGAGCTGAACAGCCCATAGTAAGGAAGGAGAAAGGATATTCTCTCTGGCTGGCAGGCAGAGAGAATAAACAGAAGGAGAAATCTGGGAAGAGAAGGAGTGAGAGAAGGAGGACTCCAGCGGCAGCAGCAAGCCATATAGCCAACACAGAATAAGAAGGAAAGAAAAGATATACAGAAATAGAGAAAAGTAAAAACCCAGAAGCAAAAGGTAGATGGAATAATTTAAGGGAAGCTGGCTAAATTAAGCCAAGCTAAGGCCAGACATTTATGAGAAAGAGTAAGCCTGTATGTGATTTATTTGGGAGCTGCATGGTGCCCCTCCCCCCCCCACAAAGAGTTAAAAAAATCTATAACCTTAAATCCTATGAAGAAAAGATCTTTCAGATACTCAGTAGGTGGAATTCCTGAGCAGAAGACAATATGTAAGAGCTATTAGTGCAGAGGGAAGACCGTTGAATTTCAAACCCAGGACTTGAGCCCCACGGCTCCTATGTGACTAGGCACTCTTTATTTTCCAGTCATACTGGAGGCAGTGCTCCTTTAGCTACATTTTGCTTTGTGTAGCTTAATATTTCCTAAACAAATGTATTAGTAAATCCTTTGTAGCATCAACTTTACTACTTCAAGTTTCTCCTTCGCCACTGGGAGAACAAGTGTTCTGATGTGTGGAGGCACCTACTACTACCAAAAGCACTGCATAAAGGTGTTTTTCCCTCCATGGCAGTCACAGCCTGTTAACATTTGGTGAAGTGTCAACAATAATTACCTCCCTGTGATGGAAATAACAACATACTTATGGATCAGCCTAATCGCAATGCCAAAATGTTTTTATCTCAACCCAAACACAAGCTCATTTGGTTTTCATTATGCTTTTAGTCTTTATAGACCTCAGAAATTCTGGCTACAGATAAGGCCATTTGGGACAAACATTTCTCAAATAATTAGCTGGTTTGCATACTACAGCAAAATTCAGGCAAAGGTCCACAATGACCTGCAAGTAATAAGTGCTAAGTGTCTGCATGGGCATCTCCAACCCCCAAACAAAAGAAAAAGAATGAGACCTTTGAACCACTCTTCTGCTAATGGAAGAACACAATGTTACCATCAGAGACAATGCTAGTGGCCTTGTCCAATGTCTCCTCTGCAGTAAGAACTTAACTAAAAATCTTCTTCCGTGTAATCCCATCTCTCATATTGCTAACGAATACATAACACTTCCCAACTATGCTAGATAGTTTTACACTAACTTGATGCAAGCTAGAGTCATCTGATAGAAAGGAACCTCACAGTTAAGAAAATAGAGGCTTCCTCACTCAGCAGATGGGAGTGAGTGCAGAGACCCACAGCTGGATATTATACAGAAAGAGAAAGTCTAAATTGGAGGTCTCCAACAGGTTCTTCCCTTTTGGAGATTGGGGAACCCCGGGGAGGAGGGGAAGGGAAGATTGTAGAAGTAAGAGAGGATGGAGGGCTCCTGAGAACATGGCCCACTGAATCAACTAAGCAGGGCTCACATGGGCTCACAGAGACTGAAATGCCAAGTACAAATCCAGCGTGGGTCTGCATCAGGTCCTTTGTGTATATGTTATGGTTGTTAGCTTGGTGTTTTGTGGGACTCCTACAGTGGAAGCAGGTGTTTCTCTGACTCTTTTGCCTGCTCTTGAGACTCTTTCCCTCCTATTGGGTTGCCTTGCCCAGCCTCAATGTGAGGGCTTTTGCCTTGTCTGAACTGTATTTTGTTTTGTCCTGTTTGGCCGTTATCTTTTGGAGGCCTGCTCTTTTCTGACGAGGAAAGGGAAGAGGAGTGGATCTTGAGGAGGTGGGAGGGGGTGGGAAGCTGAGAGGAGGAGAAGGAGGGGAAACTATGGTCAGGATATAGTGTATGAGAGAAAAATCAGTTTTCAATAAAAATAAAAATTAAAAGAAAATGCCTCCATGTGGCAGGCAGGTGGGTTGGGGAAGGACTTAGTTTTTTTTTTTTTTTTAAGGGGCTCCAATGAGTATATGGATAACACAAATGGGACTTGGGTTTTTTATTTTTGTTTTTGTTTTTGTTTTTAAGGGCAGCACAAGGGTGGGTAGGTGAACCTGGGAAGATTGGGAAACAAGTGTTTTATTGTTCTGCATTGTATGAAATTCCCAAATAAATAATAAAAATAGTATGTTGAGGGAAAAAGACTGGGATGTTGGCAAGCTTGCAGAGTATTTTTTTAAAATCAGTGATTGATGAGGGAGGGCCAAGCCAAAGAGGGGTGGTGCCACCCCTGGGCTGGTGGTTTTAGGAGCACCACTATAAAAGGGCAAGCTGAGCAAGCCACAAGGAGCAAGCCAATAAACAGCACTCTTTCATGGCCCATGCATCAGCCCATGCCTCCAGGTCCTGCTTGTTTTGGGTTCCTGCCTCAGTTTCCCTCAATGGATGGTAATTCAGGGCATGTAAGCCAAATGACACCCTCAGACTGTTTTAGGTCATGGTGTTTTGTCACAGCCATAGAGAAGTAACTAGGACACTAAAGCAGCTCAATGCAAGTGTTATGAATGCCTTACCCTGCATACCTAACTATCCAAAAATGCTTTGTGGTTGTGTTTTCTTTCTGCATTTCTAACAAGTTTCCAGCTAGTGATGGTAGCGCTGATGCTAGTAGTCAAGGATGATGCTTTGAGAACATCCGACTAGGAGTCTAACCACAGTTCCTCGAGACTTATAGGATAACATGTTCTGAGTTGTTTGCAACTGACTCGGAACAGTGCTCATTCACATATTGGAACTGACTGGCTGGTGAATGAGGAACAAGGCTGTGTTAATAGGAGAGCAGCGGTGTGAATAATCCACTGCCCTGGATAATCCAAAAACCACTGCAGCTTGGTTTTGGAAGGTGTTCAAGGCAGATTTTAATTTTGCACAGCACAGGATTTGCCTCATAAATAGGTTTTGCTAAGGCCAGTGTTAAAATCCGGTGACTGTGGTCTCAGTAAACATATATTTTCCTCCAGAAGGGATAGGGTATGTTGGCTGACTGGGCAGACATATCTGGCTGGCACTCACAATTTACAAAGCAGGCACTCAAGCTCCCCAATGGAGCTGAATCCACAGAGGGCACTACAAGCTCCCCAAAGGATAATGGGGAGCTGAATTCACAGAAGGCACTAAAAACTACAGTTCCCAAGAATGTGCCTCAAAGTGTGTGTGTGTGGGGGGGACTCTTTACTTCTTTCTATACATTTCCACTCTAATAAAGCTCATCACCTGCAGCATTTCATCGATCTCTCCTGTGCTCTCTGAAGACACTCACATAAAACACAAAGGCTAGAACCAAAGATGTTTGAGTGTGGCAGATAAGTGTTTATAATTTTGTCTTATGGAGATTGTAAAGGAATAATACTACCCCAAGCTCACAGATCTTGCTATGACTAATAGACACAGGAAAGTTTGTGGTTAGAGGCAGTTACAGTTTGCAGATGGTCCACATGAGAAAAACTTCAAGCTTGGGAACTACCTATTATTTGCTCAGTACCCCGTGGATGAAGCCTTGTTGGCATGTCCTTTATCTTCTTCCTCTCGTCTTCTTTTCTTATTCCTTCCCTATTTCAGTGTCTTATCCAGCACACAGAAAGAAACAGTGAAGGGTGCATCTTGTGAGGTCTTGGAAGAAAGTGTATTCAAAGACACTGTAAACAAAATTTGTTTCAGACAGAAGTAAGCACAATACCATAAATGGAAGAAGTTGTGATATTACCTCAATTGTTGTCTTCTTGTTACGGGGAAAACACTGTGTTAAATGTCTAGCATGAATTACTTTATATTTAATTTTCCAAATCTCTTTCATAATATGTTTTCTTTCTAGGCCTTATTTTACAGGTGAGAACACTGTGGCCCAGGTGCATCACAGTGGCAACCATGTACTACTTATATTATATAATTATTTGTACATAAAAATTATTTTTTGGACAATGTATTTTGATCATAGTTTTGATCTCCTCTCTGAATTCCTTCCAGGTCCTACCCACTCAACTTCATGTTCTTTTTGTCCCTGTCGCTATCCCTGGGAGGCCTGCCTGTGTTTTGAAGGGAAAGTGGAGGAAGAGTGGATCCGGGAGAGAGTGGAAGTGCAGGAGGGACAGGGAGGAAAAAATTCAAAACGAACAAAAAACAGACGACATCTCTTTTTTAAAATGCCTCCTGAGAAACAAGCATGTACACCACACACCCCGTGTGTACTACTTTAGATTTTTCTTGCCTCTTCACTCTTCGCTACCTATTTCAGCTCTAGTTCCCAAACTAACCAGACCTAAGCTCAGGAACCTCAAACTTCAAACTTGCGTGTGCTCTGTCCGCCTCTCACAGGCATTCTTGGGTCTTTCCGGGGTATTTTCTAGAGATGAGAGCTGATGGAAACTATGAAGAAAGTAATGCCTTCCCATGGCGATACTGGGACCAATAGTAACCTAGGGATGGAGTGGAGACACTGGCAGGTAAACACTATCCTTTTTCCTTTGTGCGAACTCCCCTGGGCAGCAGTCTATAAACTTCTCTAGCAATAACTCTCTGTGATGGAGCTGTATGAACTATTCGATAGCAAAAAATGTTGCCTTTCTAGCTTACCATCATCACTGTTTAAAACTAGAATGCTCCCTATTGGTCGGCTACAGCGGGTGGTACTGACTGGGAAGTGGGGAACCATTGGGAAGTGGGGCTTCCCTGGCAGAAGGAGACCACCAAGGCTGGGCCCATGAAGATAATGGTTGCCTCCAGTCTGGTCTTTGCATCTGATTCCCACCAGTGCATCAAAGAGGTCGGTACAAGCTCCCACTGTGGTGGAGTTGTTCCCATACCTCCCTAGCTATGTGTGGTGGACCTTCTGAAACTAACAGTGGCTTCTGTCAAGTATTCTACCACAGCAATGAGAAAAGTGACTCCTGTATGTGCTCTTCTTGATTCCTTGGTTCACATTTCCTACCCCTTCATTTAGGCTCCTTAGAATCACATCCATGTATAAATGACACCTCAAACACCTTTGCCACACTTTGTTATCTGGGAGAAACTCAGGTTAAGGCAATTTGACATTTTACAGTCCTCCAGTGCATGGGGTAGTACTGCTTTTAGTCCCCAGTAGAAGACATGAGATGAAATATGTAGGCAGATGTTTCTATCCCCCCACCAGCTTGCAAACAACCACAGGGAGACTTATTAATGATAAAAGCTAGGCCGTTAGCTTAGGCTTGTTTCCAACTAGCTCTTATAACTTAAATTAACCTATTTCTATTCATTTACTCTCTATCTTGTGGCTTTATTATCTTTACTCTGCCCATGTTATTTTGTTGCTTCCTCTGTGTCTCCCTGGTGACTCCTCTTGACTCCACTGTAGGTGGAGTTTCCCTGTACCAGCAGCTACTCCCAAATAATCACTCAGAAACTTAATATTAATTATAACTGCCTGGTCAGTAGCCCAGGCTTGTCACTAGCTAACTCTTACATTTATGTTAACCCATATTTCTTGTCTATGCTTTGTCACGTGGCTTGGTACCTTTTCTCAGTACGGCATGCCCATATTGCTTCTCTCTGCATCTGCTGGCAACTCCAGACTCCACCCTGCTTCCTCCCAGCATTCTCAGTTTGGCTCTCTTGCCCAATATCTGTCCTGCTATTGGACAGTCAGCAGTCAGCTTTTTGTTAAAACAAATTCTAGTGACAAATCTTTCCAGTGTACAGAAGCATTATTCCACAGCATTCCACCCTTCTTCTTCCTAGTGTTCTCTCTGCTCTGAAAATTCTGCCTAGCCACCGATCATTCAGCTTTTTATTAAAACAGTCCTAGTGACACATTTTCTCAGTGTACAAAAAGATCAGTCCACAACAGAAGTAAAAGGAAACAGGGAAATGAGATGAAACGCAGGGCTGAAGTTTGTGTCTTTAAAACCTGTTCCAGGAAAAAGCACTTCTCTGCTCTAATCCATTCAACACAAATATTGTCACAGCTTTGGTAAGCATGGACGGACACAGTTGCAAATAGAGAAAAATGAATGGCTTGTTTTTCTTTTGTTACAGAAGAGTTCTTACTCCTTGTCTGCCTGCAGGCCTGCATAGAATTCATTGTCCTGTGAATCTGCTGTATTGAGCACACCCCTTGTTAAAGGCTCTTCCAATGAAAGGGGGAGATGAGTCCCCTAAAGCCAACATCAGGAACTAAACGATCTGTCCAGGTGCTATTGAAACAAACAAACCAACATACAATAAACCCCAAACAACAACAACGATAAAAATATACCCATGGCTGTTTCCCAAGAAGTAAAGCTGTCTGCAGAAGGTGTGGCTTAGAGCCAGAGTTAGAAATGAACAGGTGTGCCTCAAGAGACAGGTTCCAGCACCTTCCCTAGGCAAACAAAAGTAACATGTGTTTCCTTTCTCTTTCTCTTGGAAGAATCTGCACAAGAACCTAGAAGACAAAAAAAGAAAACTCACAAGAAAAAAAAAGGTAGTTGAGAAATCCTTAGAAAGTATTACTATAAACACTTAAATAAATGTGGAATTGAAACCTGAGAACATGTGTTCTCCCCATATGCTGAAATTAATCCAATTTTACAATATATGTACACCTGAAAACAGATGTACATGCTCAATACAACAGAAGACAAAAGACAGAAAAAGGCCAGTGATGAGGGGCTGAGGAGGGGCTGATTTGGCTTTTTGTTATTTGTAATTCTGTCATGGCATTTTTCCCCCTTTGGTTTGGGTGGTGGATAAGTACATAAAATATATTTGATACTGAATGTGCAAAATTTAATGCAAAGTGCCACAGCTTCCATTCCAAATACCTATTCTAACTGTACAGAAATTCATTACATTGTATAGACTAGGTTTCATTAATTTTTGTGTGTTGTTTTTATTTGTTTGCAAGTTTATTTTATGATAAACCTTATACAATTAATTTATAAAAAGAGAAACATGTGCCTAATAACCAATCTCTAAGTACAAGGGCCTTGGGTCATTTTTCAGGTTAGCACAGCACTAGATAATTGTGTTTTCTATCACACTCCTATACTTAATGCATTTGGATAGTGCATTTAATTCACCTGCATTCTCCATAATCACAATGAGCCAAGTACTGAGCAATACCTCAGATGAAGGAACGGTTGCTAATATGATCACAGTATACATAGCATAACAATTAATTCTGTATATATGTGTATGTATTCAAATTCAATACTTTGCCATGAATGACTGAAAGAGTGGTAGGATTAAGAATGGGTGAAGAGCTAGTATGATAGTGTGATTCAGAACATATGTATGAAGTTTGGACAATGTGACAAGATATTTGCTGGGATAACTTTAAGGTATTATATGTGCATAAAATATAATTCCTACATTCAGTGGATAAACCTGTATAAATTAAAATCCCAACAGTCAGTGAATTTTTAGGCTCATAGGAGATTGTGGTTTTCATTAGTGCTGTGTTAATGCTTGCTAATATTTATTGAGTATTAACAGTGGTGTTATATATCCTTAGAAATATTATCTTGTTTAATTCTCATAATGACTCATTAATTCTCATAATGAGGTCAGTATAGTCATTCTCATTTCACTGAGGGCTAAATAGACTTGGATAGTTAAGGATCCTATCTAAGATAACCTAACAGAGACAGGAAGAGGCACAGGAAAGATGGGATGTTTGAGTACAGATACTTGTAGTAGGAATCTTAAAAGTTCTTATTAATAAGCTCACACCCAGTGCCAGGTATTGGGGTGAATGCTGGAAGATCAGAGAAGCAGAATAAGCCACAGCTACCTCACCTCACCAATTCCTCAGCTGACCCTGTTTCCTCAGACTGGAAGCCTCTCAGTCCTTATCCAGAATGAATCTCAACTGAACTGCTGCTCAAAAGCTAAATGCTTAACCAGTCAAAAGCTTCTAGTTTCTGGTCCTCACGCTTTATATATCTTTCTGCTTTCTGCCATCACTCCCTGGGATTAAAGGCTCATTTCTTGGGATTAAAGACGTGTGTCACCATGCTTGCCTGTATCCTTGTGGTCTTGAACTCATAGAGATCCAGACAAATTTCGGCCTCTGGAATGCTAGGATTAAAGGCGTGTGCTACCACTGCCTAACCTCTATGTTTAATATTGTGGCTGTTCTGTCTCTGACCCCAGATAAGCTTATCAGAGTGCACAATATTTTGGGGAACACAATACCACCACAGATAATCTTGTCTACAGAGGTGATGTGACTATGCTATCTTGTCTTTGTAGTTAATCATTTGATTTCTATAGTAATCGATAAATAGGACAGCCACTCTATCCATGTAATACTGAAAAGCAGAGACACAGTTAAGTCACCTATTGCTGTCCACCCAGAGACTGGGATAACTACTTCTTGATTTCAGGCTTCAACCAAATTAGTAGACTCTATGGGAGTAGAGTCTGAGATTCTAGGATTCTATATTCTACCTTCATGTATAGTTATTATTATTATTATTATTATTATTACTATTTTACAGATATGGGTGTTTTTTTCTGCATGTGTGTCTGTTCTCTGTTTGCATGCAGTACCGAAAGAGGCCAGAGAGGATGACAGATCCTGTAGAACTAGAGTTGAAGCCTTTGGAAGCCGCTATATGGGTGCTGGGAATTGAGCCTTTGGAAGAGCAGCCAGTGCTCTCAGATGCTAAGCCATCTCTGCAGCCGCTGCGTTGGTGTCTTTGACAGCAAGTGGATCTGTGGGCTTGGTGTGCCCTCCACTCAAGATTGCCAAACTCTTTCATGGAAACCTGTGGAGCAAGAACATGGCAGAATCAGCAATTATTCTTCACCTGAGGATGGCCCTGTTTCAACATGCCTGTGTCCCTGTGGCTACTTTTGATTAATCTACAAGAAACACCTCACGAGTTGTAATTTCTGAAGTGTGTGGCTTTGGACTCAAGAGAGATGGGGCATTTTCTTCCTAAAGACTAAGTCACATAGATACAGGATTTAGAAGATATTTGCTTTGATTCTCCTGCTCCTTGAGGAGAAGGCAATGATCCAATGAGGCAAAGGATCAAATAACTACTTTACAAGTTCAAAGCAATATGACAGGGCATGGTTATTATTGTGGGGGCTCATTTTTAGACCAAGTTAGAACCCCGCTTGCTGTCTGATTCTGAGGTCTGAGCACCATGTGTTCTCTGTGCATAGGAACATACACCATCCAGTAGCCAGAGGACAGCATCTGGGCTCCTGTACTAGTTGTACAGGCTACATATTCAGTGCTATCACTTTGGGCTAGCTCTGTAACAGTGGGATGTATACTGATTCTTGCCACCTTTGCCTGGCAACACCCTGGGGGCAGAAGTAAACTAGAGTTAAACTTTAGAAAGAGATGTTCCCTATCCCGTCCTCCCCCACCTATCCTTTTGAAATAAATATGGCTTCCACAGGAAGCTCTAAGGCTAGAGTCTGGAAGATAGGGTATCTTGTCTTACATTATATTCTCTGTCTATGAGCCCGATATATGGGTTTGGGGATATATGACCAATTTAAGGAAGACTCCTGTAGGCATAGATATAGATTCTCCTGTTTCAGTTTCAGTCCCTTCAGCTTTTACTCCAGGCTTGCTGCCAATTAGCATGATTATACTCACCCTACTTCTGGTGATTGAATGCTGCCTGTGGCCTCTGAGAATCTTACAGCTTATCTTTGCTTCCATTAGAGAGCTTACCATTGCATACTAGTATCTTCTACTGTCAGCTCAACTCCAGAACATAATCTCCACTGGATTTCTCAAACTGCCACTAAGGCCCATATTGTCCTGCCCAATGTTTGATAATAAGTGTATGCTCAGCCCACTCTGACACTCATCTTAAGGATATAGACCTCTGGTGGGCTTTCTAGTCTTAAATGGTAGACTCATGCAAGTAGCAAGGAACTCACTTTTCAAAGCCTTCTGTTCATGACTTTCACATGGTCTGCATGGTAATTCTAGAATATCAGTACCATTTAACAAGAACTGGTACTAAACCCAAGCTTTAAAGGCTTGCTGCAGAAGTAAATTAAGACTGTCTCCTAAACTTGATTCTAGTCAAGATGCTGCATCTTATAAGAGAGGGAGGAGGCAGTCAAATCAGCAAGCTTTCTATCATCTGTCATTCTGTCTACCCTGATACTGTACCTTCAAAACTCATCTAAGTCCTACCATGCAATGACTTTAGTCCATTGTATCCGGTGCCTGTGGCTTATTTAGCATCTGAGGCCCCAACATACCTTAGCAAACACAGAACTCATTGCTATTTGTTATTGATTATAGCCCCAAGAGGAGGCAGAAACAGATCTTGAAGAAGACCTGCCTCTAAAGTTGTCTCTATAGCTTCAAGTCAAGGGTGAGGCAAGCTGCTGATCCTCTGGGAAAGTGGGATGCTTATGTGGCTTAAAAAGACATTGGAGTTTGAAGAGTAAATTTATTTAAATTCATCTACCCACACACCAGTCCAGACCAGGGTCACATTATCTCCATTGGACCCTTCTTTACCATAGTGAATTGCCAGGTTGAGAGTTTAGGTTTCCTCTAAAACATACCCTCTTCCTGTCTTTAGTTACTGTGCACTCCAGCTGTAGGTAAAATAATTCTGTTTAAATGTTGCCAGGCAGATCTTTGACTCTGGCACAATATATTAAATTGGTTATCAATTTTCTAAGTTTGTCATCTTTTCTCTTAAAGTGTCAGTAATGATCAGCACATTATCATTGTAGTTATTCCTCTCAGGAATCTTTGAATTCTTCTGGAATTGCATGCCGGGATAGTCCTCGAACCCAGGTCCTGCCCCGGGTAATCATAGGTGAAAGTCTCAATTTATCACAATCACTGCACTACTAAAGATGAAGGACAAAAGAAGCAGGAGGACCACTACTGCTTCACCTTTATCACTAACATATCCTCACTATCACTAGGCTCAGGAGAATCCAACTCCCAAATCCAGTTCATGCAACTGCTTCCTAGGACCACTCCCAAGGCCATGTGTACATTTTCTAACAGCTGAAACTAAGAGAGAAGTTTGGAGCTGAACAAGTGGCCTTTATGTCATTCTGCCTAGATGACATGATTCTTATTAGTGCTTCTTTCTATATATCTACTCAACTGTCCCCCAATTCTCTCTTATCCTCTTCCTTCCTCTCGACCAACAAACATACTTGTACTCTCAGAATGGCAGTCTAAAATCAGTTATAGGGTATGGAGAGGACTCAGTAAGTAAAGCTATTGCCACATAAGTGTGAGAACCTGAATTCAAATCCTCAGAACCCAGAGTCCAACACAGACAGACATGTGTGGCTGTAATTTTAATACTTCTACCACCATGAAATGAAAAGTGGAAAGAAGAGTATCCTTGAAGCTCACAGGCCAGCGAGCTTGGTGTGTCCAGCAGAGAACAACAAGAGATCCTGTCTCAGACAGGATGGAAGATGAAGACCAGCATGTAAAGACATAATCTTCTGACCTTCATACATGCATGCGTATTCACAAACACATAGACACTTACACACACACACATATGCATACACACATGAACACACATACATGCATACATCAAATCACTTAATCTTTTCTTTCCATATAGCAAACAATCTTTTTGACTTTTTTTTTTTAATTCTAGATTTTCACAATAAACTCTTGACTTGACCATGGTAACAGCAGTGACCTTGGGTATTAAGAGGGTCAGGAGATACAGTAGAAACACACCTTGGGCCTGTGGGTAGTGGGAAAGCAGAGAAAAGATTAAATCGACACAGCATGTTTTCCACTGGAGCTCTCCTCTCTGACAATAGATCAGACAGATTGCTGATGGGAGAGAACAGCTTACAAAGAATAAAATGCCCCAGTATTTTTTTTTTTGATAAAATTTGCCTCTAGAGATAGTATAGCCTTATATGAAGACAAATTGAACAAGTGTTCCATGAGGACAGAAGTCACATTGATGTTGCTCAGTAATGTGTTTCCAGCACTGATAAAACACTCAAGTCATAACCTGTTGTCAATGAATTTCTTGAATGAATGAAGGAAGGAAGGAATGAGTGAGTGAAGTATGTCTAATTCCATACAGACATGGTTTAAAGTCTTAGGCACACACACTGTTCTTCTGCAGTTATTTTATTTGTAAAATGGCCATAACAACAGCACCTGTTCAGAAGATTATTCTGAGGTTAAAATTCATCACATTGCAAGAGTTAACTCTTATAGAGAGGCAGTATGCAAGAAGAGCTACTGAAATGAAAAAGGGGGATGTGCAATAAAGGGTAAGTGACACTATCTCTTGAGGAAGATGCGCTTTTTTTTTTTTTTTTTTTTTTTTTTTTTTGAGAACTGAGATAATATTACAGGTAATAGCTGGACCAGAACCAGAGGTAGTTGTGCCTGAAAACACCAAAACCAAAAAACCATCAGATTCTTCCAACTGGTCAGAAAGGAAAAATAGCTAAAAGCTGCAGCAGCAAGCAAGCAAAAATAAAGCTGTTTGCACGAAGTCTCTTTGGACAACACTGCCTCTGGAGACCACTGGTCTCGGCCTAGCTTTCTCTGTGAAAGCTGCTGTTCATGTGAGAGTGATTTGGGGGGAATTAAGCAAACTACAGATGTTGCCTACACAGAGTAAGTAAAGCCTTCTGTAGACACCAAGCAAAAGAGCATAATTTTGAGCTGACGCCTGCTAGAATGAAAAGCATGTCTCTCTTCCACCTGCCTTTTTAATTCTCTTCTTTTTCTCTCCACCCCTTGCAAACAGCACAGATGGGGAGGAGAAAAGCAGATTCAAACTGGTACATTACGTGGGCACAAACAAGTTGGGGAAAAACATCTTTGCATGGTGAGAAAAATTCCACTCCTTTCTTGGACAATTTCTGAAGTATTGGAAACCATGGAAACTAATATAAATGTAGCCAGTGTATTGTACATTCTCAGTCTGAACAATAAAAACACAAACTTAATCTGTTAAAAAAAAAGTTAAAAATAAACAGAACTTGGACAGCAAACTTTAACAATACTTCTTATTCCCCACACTGGAAGCTTGCAGGATTGAACAACTTGAGAAAAAAAGAGCTATTTACTCATTATCTCATCAAAAAACCTACATATGTACACATATATTGCCTATATATAATCCATATATGATATATATATATATATATACAGCTAGTGTCTAGTATATGCATATATCCATAGACCCCTAGAACTCAGAATATTCCTAGCTGAAAACATTCTTGAACAATAAAATTATATAATAATAAATGTGTAGAAGTATATTTAGATGTATGAATATTAGCTCTCAATAGCTGACCTGTCTGTCTAGCCCAATAAAAGTATGTTTAAAAATGTAACAAGGGATTTAATTTAAATAGGGGTATGGGAAATTACACACACACACACACACACACACACACACACACACACACTAAGGTTGTCACTTATGAGATCATGAAAAATCACTGTGAGTATTGTTTGGATATAGTAATAAACTAGTTCAGTGTGCAAAAAGAGATATTCAGTTACAAAAAAGTGACAAAAGAGATTGATCCTTCGTTGGCCCTCACTAGAGAAAGCTAGCAGAGGGGCCAGTTATTTTCATTAGTGGAAAGGAAAAACTTACAGCAGACTGGTATTGTAGATCAGCATTGTACAAAACTCTTAGATTCCTGGAGAGCACTGTCAGAGCATTTGGAGAAGGAACGAGTTGTTCATGAAATCATCTCCTTAGAAGTCAGAGGTGACGTAATGGAGAAGTGTGATGAGAAGAAAAAAGGAA
This sequence comes from Peromyscus leucopus, assembly GCF_004664715.2. Taxonomy (NCBI): domain Eukaryota; kingdom Metazoa; phylum Chordata; class Mammalia; order Rodentia; family Cricetidae; genus Peromyscus; species Peromyscus leucopus. Next base: position 29,368,815 of record NC_051079.1, on the reverse strand, counting down.
ATTTAAATCATGACAAAACATGAACCTCCCTGCAAATCACATGAGACACTCCCATAGGCAGTATGGACTCAATGTGTCAATACATTAAAATGCTCTGCCTTCTTTCTTTACCCTACACCTTGGTTTTCCACATCAAAGCTCAGTTTAAGCTTTAATCAAAGTCCCTCACTGACTAGGAAGCACTACACAGTGTACTGTTCTGAACTGTAAAATGGAAGAGTGATCTGGTCTAGCCATTCAGTGGAGGTTTGGGTTGTGCTCAGAGCAGACCTCAGAACTTGGACTTGACTTTTGTGTATTAAAGAGAACTTTGTTTCCTGCCCTACATTTGAAAACTGAAACTTAATGTTGGCTTGTGAACTAAACTAAAATAAAAACAGCCAGTTAACTGTACACTTGAGAAATTATCCTCACGTTATTTTGAGTTTTTTTTTTTTTCCACATCCTGAAGCAGCCTGTTTCCTACCTTTAATAAGTTTGAGTTTGCTGTGCTCAGCATAATTGGACACAGCTGCCTGAATTTTCTGCCAGGGTGTGAGGAAAAATGGAGTTATTATTAGCGCTTGGTATTGCAACCTGCCTGGCCAATGTAAATCTTAAGATTCAAGTGTTTATTGGTTGTGAATTTTCCATTGTGAGGGCACCTAGGAAGTCTCTTCACTAATAGGAGTCTGGAGTAGGAGGCTGAAAAGCACCAGTATCCAATCACAAAATTAATTGCTTACCCCATCCGCAATGCCACAGTCAAGAATAGACACATTAGACCACACGAAATTGGGCTGTGCTCAAAATGAATAACTGCAGGGAGCAATTTCGAGGACCAGCAAGTAAAGCGGGTGATGCTTTAAGTCACAGGATTTTGTAGGAGCGTAACTTCCTGAAGGAGCAGGTCTGAAATCAGTATTGGTTTGAGTCACTTCAGTAGACTAGGTCAAGGACTGGATCTAAGTGATTTCTCTAGGAGACACTGAAGTTGTAGTGTGACAGATTTTTCCTAGGGAGACATGAAAAGATGTTTTCTCAACACACATGGGGAAGAAACATCAGGCCAAAGTGCAGGTACCACCGAAGTCCAACATGCTGAGCCAATGAATTTTATTTGGGTTACTTATAGAAATATGGTTGAGAGGGTATATACAACCGCAGAAATGACTCAAAGAAAGCTGCATCATGAAGGTCCAACCTAGCATGGGTGACAGTTCACAAAAATCTGAAAACCTGGAGCACCCTACACAGTCTGTGAGACAGCTCAACAGTCAGAGAATGTCCTTTCCAAGTGACTCATTGGTCTAAGCCTCTTCCTGGCAGCTCGGCTCGCCTTTGTTCTTCTAGGACGTTTGGCTGGTCTTTGCTTCTTCCTGGTGCTGGCCTGGTCTTGATTCTCTCATGTAGTTGGGCTTGGTTGAGTCTTCTTGCAGCCTGGCTTATCTAAGAGTGACTCTCATCAGTCTTGACTGCTTATATAGGTGAATCTGGTCAGTTTCAGGCATTTCCTGAAACCATTTTGAGTTGTTTTCTTCCTGCCTTGATGGAGTTCCCCTTCAGGGTGGAATGTTACACCTGCCCCTAGAACATCCTGTTGTTCTATGTCCCTGTAAACATCCTGTCCTAAAATATCCCATTATTTCACTATTTTTCCTTTATATCCCACAAAGGATCCCTATGAAGCTTCCCTCCAAGAGGGAGGTTTTTCACTTTGGTGGAAACTGCCATACAACAGAAGAGAACAGTGATGAAGAGAAAGAAAGACAGCCCTCCCCCCCACCCAAACAAAAAACAAAAAAAAAAAGCAGTACATCATTAAGCCCGCTGCCACACAGAGCAGAGCTCAGCCTCATGGACAAACAGGAAGATTTTACTAAGGATGCCTTGCCATTATCTTACCCACTATGTAAGGGAGCTGAGACGTTCACACACTGACTCTGGAGACTGTTCTCCTGTTGTGTTTTGTTTTGTTTTTAAGTCCTTGGCATTTCTCAACTTCTATGAATAGAAATAGGGCAACCTTTTATTATTTTGGAAAAAAAAAAAACCCTCACTCAAAAGAAATGCAGATACTGGCAATGGAAGTTGGATAGAACAGAGTGAAAAGCTGCAGAAATGGGGTTAGGACACTGACAGAGATAGGTGGCCTTAAAACTCCTATGAGCACAAGGATGTGCTTAGTCTCCTAGTTTGCTAGCAACTTCTAGTGCTACTGTGTGGATAGAGAATCCAAGTCACTTAGGGAATGCTTTGAATAAAAAGTATGCTGTGAACAAGTCAGGACAGAAATCAACACAAGCACTTACGTCTCACTCCTAATCATATGGAATTGGCAGGCAGTTTCTGCAAAGGGCCATATAGTAATTTTGGCAATTCAGCTCACACACAGTCTCTGTTGTACATTAGTCCTTGTTTTGTATTTGTTGATCTTAGCAATCCTGCTTTTTTAAAAAAAGTGCCCGGGTTCCATGATATGCACCTCTCTCTCTCTCTCTCTCTCTCTCTCTCTCTCTCTCTCTCTCTCTCTCGTGCACACGCATGTGTATGTGTGTTGTGTGTGTGTGTGTGTGTGTGTGTGTGTGTGTGTGTGTGTATTTGTTCCATTAGTCATAGCTGGGAGCAGTAAATTGCAATTCCATTTTACAGATAAATGATTTGAAGCTTTTGCCCATTACTTTGTAGATTCTGTAAGAAGTGGGGTCTGATCTGCTTTGTTAAATTTGCTATTGTCAACATCTTGCTAAAAGAGCTCTTTGCATACGGACTTCATTTAATAATTTTTCAATGAATAAATAGTTCAAATAGCAGTTCTGGCTGAGAGAACACATCACAATTGCAATTATTCATGTGCGTTGGTAATGGGTCCTTTGTCAGCTTTTATGTGTCCATCATTTACAAATCTGTTGGAGTCTTAGTGATTCATAGAACCTGAGGAGAATCAAATGTCCTTAGTGCACAACATGGTGTATGAAGAACATCCCTAAAAAAATGTGGCCTGGCTCAGAGGCAGGCTGAATGAATATTAATAATCCCTGTTTTTTCTTTGTGTTTTGCTAAACCTTGATGGAACTTGGGGTAGAAAGAAAAAGTATGTAGTCAAGAAATTTAGTGAGTACATCGAGGTACAAGGAGAACAAACACTTAGCAGAGCTATGGTTGCTACTATCATGTTGCAAAATAACCAGCAGAGTTGAGTGAGACAACGACCAATGCTTGTTAGGCAAGAAGCCAGGAAAAATCCATCTCCTACTGAACTTTGCAAACTAGAAACAAATTCTACCACCCAGACTTTCCTGGACAGAAGGAACTGTCTGCCAACATAAAACACTGCACCAGCTAATGCACAGCTCACTCAGCAGTGTGCAATATGTGACATGTTTCATTGATCAAACCCCAAACATCCCTGGGATATTGACCTATATATTCAGAGAATAAAGGCCTTGAGATATGGAGGGGCTTATATAATTATGATTAAATCATATTATTCTGGATTTGGTTGGGGTTGGTTTTGTTTGTTTCTTTGCTCTGCTTGTGACAAGGTCTTACTATATCATTCAGGTTGGTCGCAAACTCATGATCCCCCTGCCTCAGGCTTTCAAGTTCTGGATACAGGCAAGACTTGGCATATCTAGCTCTAGTTTGACTATTTAATGGACTTAAATCAGCAACAAGTCTTATGATTTGATTCACAGACTGTGAATCAAAGATAGAAAAGGCTCAGTGGGGATGACTTGGCCCCACAGTGTCTGGGCCTTTATCTGGGGACAATAAGGGACATAAATTTGAAAGAATGTGATGTGGGTGGACACAAGAGAAGATTTGGAGGGAGGAAAGGGAAATTGTGTGATTATATTAAACTCTCAAAAAATAAAATGTTTAAATAAAAAGAATTAGAAAAAAAAAAGATACTTAGGTAAGTTTCCCTCCTAGAAGGAAAGAAATAGGTGGAAATTAGGTGTAAGGAAAAGGTATCATACAGTGAGGACTAGATATATAGGAGCATGGGAACTGCAAATGGTAAAGAGAAGCAAATAACTCAAGAAGCTATCATACTATTAATGAGCTGACCTGATCTTATCAGCAAAAATTATTTCAGGTCCTGATAGGTATGAAAGAGCTCTTGTGTGTTTTATGATGAGAATTCAGCTAGAGAATAGTAAAAGGTCACAGTTTCTGTGACACTCAGTATATGTAGCAGGCATGGAATGTTATGTAAGAGAAATATACTTGTTACATAATCTTTTATGGATTATTGGAAATATTACAGTTAAGTCATAGTATCTCATCTACCCTTTTCTACAAACACCTAATGTGTATTTTTGGAAGGGAAAATTCTCATCACTGTTTGAAACAAGAAGGATCCAGAAATGGAAACCATTTGTGTGAATTCATCTTCAGGAAGAAACAGTACTATTGGTGGGATCTTTTTTGAGACACAAAGCTTCCTGGAGAGGGGAGGACTTCACTAAGCCCCAGATCATCCCCTTGATGAGAAAGAGGAAGCATGCTGGTGCCCTTGAGGAAAAGTGTCATGTAAGCAAATAAAGGACGACTCCTAACTGTAAGCACAGGTCAGAAAAGGAGTCACCTTGAAGGAAACAAGGTAAAAGACATCATCTAATATGGATGTCTGTACAAACCGGTAACGTATCGTACAGAATTTGCAATGTGTGTTGAAAACTCAAGGAATATTTTATGTGTGAAAATGGAGTTAAGAATTTATTTTGAAGAAAATATTCTAAAATCACTGAGGATTATATAGAGGGTTTTTTAAAAGAATTTTTTCATAGTTTAAAGCATTTTACATTCCATAACTTGAGACTGAAGGTAAAAAAATCATTAATGATATAAAGGAATATTAACATGATAGCAAATAATGAGAAAAAAGATACTCAAATCCTCAATTTATATAACACAAAAATAAAGAAGAGACAACAAAGAAGAAAGAATAGAAAACTGAAGGGGGTGGCAAAATGGATCAGCGGGTTAAAGAGCTTGCCACCAAGCCCAGTGATCCGAGTTCAATCTGCAGAACCCACATAGGGAAAGGAGAGAACTGTGTAATAGTCTAGCGGCAGAAGGTGACCTTGGAGGGTTGGAGCCAAGGGCACCACAAAGTCACACCAGGCAACAGAGCTCACATGGGAGTCTTATTGGGGAGGCACAGAGGCAGACTCTGGACAAGAGCAGAAGGAAAGAGAGACGGGGTTGAAAAGAGCTTGCCTTTTGTAAGGGGATATAGGACATGAACATAGGGAGAGTACTCTGCTCGGTGGCTGTAGCAGCTGCAATGTCACATCTTGACTGTTGCTGATGACATGTCCTCCTAGGGCCCTAAGAGCAGATGAGTGCAAATGCCTGAATGCTAAAAAACTGAGTCTCACAATTTATTCTCTGACTGCCACAAGTACACATGGAACACACACACACACACACACACACACACACACACACACACACACACGGGATGAATAAATTTAAAGAAGGAAAAGAAAAAAATAATAAAATAGAAATATTTGTTTAGTTGAATAAAGACATGTTGAATCCTGGTCAAGTAAATTAAATTCAAGCATTTTTAAATGTTAAAGCGTCCACAGTTAGAATATAAAGGTGATATCCTAATATCTAACTTCATGAGTAAACCCTCATGTTTGGGTGTAACCATCCAGATCTCTTATTTTTCCAACCAGCTAGTCTTGCTAACAAACATCACATTGACAGGAGGCTTGGTAGCTACCTTCCTCTCTGGAGACCAGAAGCCATAAGGACTTTCTCATTCCCAAGAGGCTTAGTCTGAAGGATGTGCATAAAGAACTCCCTGGAGTAAGAATGCCATGGCTGTGGCTCTCCTTTCTCATTTCTGCATGCATGGCATTGCTGCTGAGGATTTGTTGTTTTCAGTCTGTAACGGGGATTGCCTCCCTTCTGGGAGGATTACTCACTCATTCAGAGAACTACTCTAGCTCTGTTTGTTCCTCAAGGGCCTGATCCAGGCAGAACTGGGCATAGGAGTCCTGGTTTGGTTACATCTGGTACCTCAGAAGTTGGAGTTTCTTGTGTGGCCCTATCAGAAACCACCTGCTCCCCTGGGGAATGCTGTCATGAGTGGACGTTGGTCACCATCTCCTGGCTCAGAAGCGGGTCCCCTTCCTGAAGTGAGTGACTATAAAGTGTCAAGACTCAAAGGCTCTGGTGGCATCCAGTTTCTGTGGATGAGAGTACCTCTAACTTTCTATGAAAGACTTTTGCTATCTCCAAGGAACCTGATAATTCTGAGTGCAGTCAGCTTCAACAAATCTACCCTGGGGTGCTTCTAAGTGTGACCATCATCTGAGGTAAGTCTTTCTCTTCTGCTTTTTAAAAGAGCAAAATTCTTCTAGCATGTTTGATGTGATTGTATTGCAAATGCATAGCTACCAGTCACTATAATAAATGCAATAAAGTGTGTCATTGTGCATAGTGTGCGTGCGCGCTCGTGCGCGTGTGCGTGTATGTGTGTGTGTGTGTGTGTGTGTGAGAGAGAGAGAGAGAGAGAGAGAGAGAGAGAGAGAGAGAGAGAGCGCATAACATAGCATATTAAAAAGTTGAGTTGGGAAAATGTATCAGACATTGTGTGAATCAAATCAAATCAAAATAAAATGATGACACTTATAGTACTAAAATTAAATGTTAAATAAGGCTTTTTAAATGGGAACTCACAACCATTCCAGTGGAAAATAAAAGAGAATTAAAATATAGTAAGAAACATATCATCAGAATTAGCAAGACAGATTAAAAGATGCACAAGGAAATATGAAAATTTAATAGAACACTTTGGGCTTTTGACAGAATTTCAGGCAAAGTAGCACATATAAACAATATATAGAGGAATCCCACACAATGCACATTATGCATAGAACAGGTTTTCACATATTAAAACTCTATCTCATTTTTAAAGATTATGGAACATTTACCTAAATTGGTTATATTCTCTGACTATAAAACCCATGTTAGTACTCCAAGGTAGAAATTACATTCTACTTCCTTTGATAACAATCCAATAAAGCCAGCATTAAACAATAAAAGTATATTTCAAAAACCGACACAAGAAAAAAATTTTAAAGGAAAATCAAAAGTATAATTACAAGCTATTTAGAAAATAATGGCATTGAAATTACTATAGTGTAGAAAACAGCTAAAGCCGAAAGAAAGAAATGCACACCTTTGAATTAAAGCAATATTTCAAAAGAAACAAAAGTTGAAATACATTAGGCTTTTAACCTCAAGATTAAAAAACCACATTATAACACATTGGAGGAGTTCTAAAAGGAAATTATTAATCAAAATCAATCAAAAAAATATATTCAAACAAAAGCAAAACATTGATATGTGGGTCTATTTTTTTTTTTTTTTCAGAGAAGCACAGCGGACACTGGCCTGATAAAATCAAAAGGCCCTAAGAAGGACCAAGATGAACATTGTAGTGGCCTTTGGTGTTAGCATCTTTATCTTGTTATTGGATCTGAGATGAAAGCAGCTGTGTAGCATACAGAGAAAATACTATAAAACACAATATATTTAAATGAAAGAGGACAAATTCTAGGAAAATAAAATTAGCAAGGTCCTATTGAAGGAAAAAAACCAAATTCAAATCAATGGTAGCACTGCAAATAACATGGGAAATGCTGAAGACTACTAAAATTAAATATGGTATTAAATATACTAGTGCGCTATGCACACATACTCACTTTATTGCATTTATTATAGTGACTGGTAGCTATGTATTTGCAATATAACCTCATCAAACATGCTAGATGAATTTTGCTCTTTTAAAAAGCAGAAGAGAAAGACTCACCTCAGATGATGGTCACACTTAGAAGCATAATAATAAAATAATAAAAGGTGAGTGAAAAGACAATTAGCCTGTTTGAAACATCAGTTCCTGTATCTACAGCTTTGTGAACTTTGTGAATGGCTTATGCTTGGTGTTTCTTCATCTCCTCATTTATGAAGTGTTAATACCATTAAACATCACAGAATTGCAGCAAAAAATTCAAAAGATCACACACATAAAATATTTAGTAATATTTTTGAATGTATAACAATAAAATTGAGTATTAACCACTCAATGTAACTTTTTTTCATTTTTTATTAATATAAAATATTAAAACTGCAAGGATGATTTATTTAAAGTGTATACTAACACATTTTATTGCATCAATGGATCAAAAGGATTTTGAAAAGCTGTGATTATCCTAGTATATTCTGAATAATATTAATACTTTTTAATATGTTTTCTTCAAAAAACACTGAGTTCCAGAAAGTGAGAAATGTACAAGTAATATTTAACAAATTGAAAATTTAATCATGGAATAAAAAATAGATTATATTTCTTAATCAGCTTTTCTTTTGAAAATGAAGTCGTTAAGTGAACATTTTCATGAAATCATCTAAAAGCAACAAGAGCAACAAAAATAATGCATCCCATTTTGTCTAAATAAAGAGAAAGCTGTACCCTCAAGTCTTAAGACCTGTCAGAAGACTGAGAAAAGCCATGGAGTAAAATCAGGAGCCATGAAAGTGAGGAGTGAGTAAGGTCATGCTCTCAGATCACAGCTTTGAAAAAAAGCATAAACCTCCAAGGTGAGAGAGGTCCATGTTCCTTCAAAACCCAAATTATTGACCAATATTAATCCAAAGGGTCCGTGTACTGGCATCAGGTGTCCCCAGAAGCAGCTCTGGTCTATACAGAAGAGGAAACAGTATATACATAAAAATTCCAATGCTCAGACTTCAAGTTCAGAAATCAGGCTGTTTCTTTGGAAGCACTTCTGTTTTTTTTGGGGGGTTTTTTTTTTTTCGAGACAGGGTTTCTCTGTGTAGCTTTGCGCCTTTCCTGGGACTCACTTGGTAGTCCAGGCTGGCCTCGAACTCACAGAGATCCACCTGGCTCTGCCTCCCGAGTGCTGGGATTAAAGGCGTGCGCCACCACCGCCCGGCTTGGAAGCACTTCTTAATGTGGCATTCCCAACCATTTTGTACATTATACCTGGACATTGGATAAATCAAATCTAAAGTAAGCCCCAGGTCAAAGAATAAATAGTAACATGCCTAGAGAAACTATAATAATTAGGTGATCAGATGGATGAATACCCTAACTGTCATCATAGAGCCCTCATCCAGTGACTGATAGAAGTAGATAAAGAGATCCACAGCTGGGGGGTGCCAGACTGAGCTCTGGAGTCCAACTGATGAGAGAGAGGAGGGATTCGATGAACAAAGGACATAGACATCATGATGGGAAAAATGTACAGAGACAGCCAGCCAAACTAGTGGAAACACATGAACTGTGGACCAATAGCTGAGGAGCCCCCATGGTACTAGACTAAACCCTCTGGATAGGCGAGACAGTTGTTTAGCTTGAACTGATTAGGGGGCTCTAGGCAGTGGGATCAGGACCCATCCCTGGTCCATGAGCCGGCTTTTTGGAGCCCAGTGGCTGCGGTGTGGCACCTTGCACAACCTTGGTGCAGGGAGGAGGGGCCTGGACCTGCCTCAACTGGATGTACCAAGCTCTGCTGATTCCCCATGGGAGACCTTGCCTTGTTAGAAGTGGGAATGAGGGGTGGGTTTGAGGGAGAAGGCTGGGGGTGGGAGGAGGAAGGACAGGTGAATCTGTATTTAGTAAGTAAAATGAGTAGAAAATCTCTTAATAATAAAAAATGAAAAAAATATACATGGAAACAACTACAAAAAAATAGTTGATCCTACAAAAAAATATTTCAAAATCAGTGATTTTAAAAAAGCACACCATCTCCATATCCATGCAAATGATTACACACCCTTCTTCTTCTAAATTAAACTGCACATAGGGTGTGGGAAGGGGTGTTGAGGAAGTAGTAGGGATGAAGGGATGGAAGGATGAAGGGAGGATGGAGAAAGGAAGGGGATCAGCCCCAGGCCCACTGTTGTAGAACTTATAAATGTATCTTGACGAAAATCATTGTAACGTTATTTAAAGTTTTCCAGAACATAGATAGGAAAACTAAGAAAAGCTTCTGAATAATTTTATTTTACTTTTTTAATTTCTTATAAAGTTTCATTTACATTTATAGTGATTCATAGTTTTATTTAGTCTTTAGAATTTTGTACATGTATCCAATTAAACATGATCATATAAATGCCCCCTTTTCTCCTCCAATTTCCCCTATATCTTCCCCTAAGATGTCCCCCTCCAAATTTCAGGTCTTATTTTAATTGGTGTAATTATTTATTTTCATAACTAAGTCCAATCAGTGTTGCATATGTATGAATGGATAGGAGGCCATCCACTAGGGTGTAAATACAAGTATATTATAACAATGTGGTATTATTATGTAAATATCAATGAATAGATCTAGTCTAAAAAAATCCAACAGTAGGAACTTCAGGCTACTAAGAAATGATGAGGGTGGGATAAAATAGTCTTCCTCAGGGAAGATCATATTTGCATATTTAGAAATATATATTTATATAGAGAGAATATATACTTATATATTTTCAAATTAAATAAAAAGAGACCAGGGGCCACAATTTGAGAGAGAACAAGGGGGCAGGGCAGATTACAGGGGTTGAAGGGAGGAAAAGGAAGAGGAAATTGTAGTAGCTGTATTTTAATTTCAAAAATAAAAACAAATTCAAAATTGAAAGAAATAAATGAAATTTTAATATTTCCATAAAATGGAATATTTTTCCTTTATGTCTATATAAACTATTGAATAGAAATAAGGACAAAAATCCAAGGGTAAATGTACCAGGACAAAGGAATATGTAGTTATAAAACCACTAATGGATAACCAAAGCATAAAGATTGTTCCCAATTTCAGAAGCATTGAAAAATGTACATTCAAATGAAATTCCCATGTTACAGTTACCAGATTTCAAAATTTCAAACTTGATGTATACCTGCATTTAGTGTGGGTGGGAAATGAAAAACACACATGAATTGCTTACTAATGATTTAACTATCAAAGGTGTTCAAAAACAATTGTTTTAGCCCGGCGGTGGTGGCGCACGCCTTTAATCCCAGCACTCGGGAGGCAGAGCCAGGTGGATCGCTGTGAGTTGAGGCCAGCCTGGGCTACCAAGTGAGCTCCAGGAAAGGCGCAAAATTACGCAGAGAAACCCTGTCTCGAAAAACCAAAAAAAAAAAAAAAAAAAAAAAAAAACAATTGTTTTAGTTAGGATTTCTATTGTTGTGAAATAATACCATGACCACACAATTCTTATAAAGGAAAATATTTGATTGGGGCTAACTTACAGTTCAAACCACCACAACAATATAGCATTATTTTCAGAAATTCAACTTTCATATTTCTTATGAATGAACCATTGTACTGTAGAAATTCTTACTCAGATCCATAAAGAGCATTGTCAGAGCTGTTCCACAGAGTACTGTCTGTATTGCTTGTCCAGACAGTACTATGCAGTGACCACCAACCTTAAATCGCTGACTTTCATTGATACCACTCAGCAGTTAAATATAGCTAGGAAAAAATAGATGGTAGATAGGTAGAAACATGATAAAAAATGAAATGGCACAGAGAGATGATTTTATATATTTTAAAATTATATTATATATGAATTATATGTAATAGGTAAGACAGTTTGTGGATAGATTGATAGAAGATAGATGGTAGACAGATTATAGATAGATAAATATAAAGACTATAAATAAATAAGTGATGGACAGATGATGAATAGTTGATAGACATAGATGACAGATAGATAGATAGATAGATAGATGATAGATAGATGATAGATAGATAGATAGATAGATAGATAGATAGATAGATAGATAGATAGATAGACAGTTGATTGAGGGAAACCAGCTCCCTCTTCCCCCACCCCCAGGGTACTCTTGAGGAAAAAGAAGTGAGAAGTATGTAGATAGAAGTATAGAGGAGAGAGATAGTTAGAACATAGGATAGCTTGGGAGGGCCTGGGTCAAAACACACCAGCCCCTTCTGTCTCTACTAAAGAGCTTTTAAAGACATGTCAAAGAGTGAAGCAAAAGAACCCCCCCAGCACAGCCAAGTGAAGACCACCCCAGACACCTGGTGACCCTGCACATGGTCAAGCCATCCTCCTAATGCAGCTATGCTGTGTAAAGCAAACTCAGATCTATCAAGGAAACCTTTACGGGCTACCACAATAGATAGACTAAAGATAAGTAGGTGATAGGTGATAAATAGATACTTAGATTGATAAACAGATGATAGATATGTAGTTAGATCTTAAAAAAAGAACAAGTATAAAAATTATTAAAGCAAGACTGGTTCTTAGCATATTATGATTAAAATTACTTAGAAAATATACAATCCTTTATTTTTTAAATTTTAATTAAAAAATTTAATTTTTAATTAATCAATTAATTAATTTTTAATTAATTAAAATTTAATTTTTAATTAATGCATTTTTAAAATGCATGTATTAATAAATAGCACATTTGGAAACAGTATTCTCAACACAGACATAATGAGGTCGGAAAGAGACAATTCACACAAGGAGAATGGGCCTCTATCAATATTCAGGATAGAAAAATCTTGCAGCAGAAAATAAGCATCAAAGGAAGACAGATATATACTGTGAAACATAGAGGAAAACATTTTTATGTTTTCTAGACCTAAATTTTGGACCTAAATAACACTCAGAATATACTTAGTAATTTATTACCATACAGTATCTTTATAGCATTCATTTGATATGAATATTTAATTTACCTTTCCAGAATTATATATGAGAAATTTCTGATGTGGGTGTCTATGTGGGAAGGTAGGAGAGGGGTAGAATGGAAATCAGGACTAAGCAAAACCCAAACTATGTTTCTGAGAATACACCATGAGTTCCCTGTACCAGAAGCTTCCAAAATAGCTAAATCATGATGTGCAAGAGAAGTTAATGCAATAGAGCAGCGTATAACAGAAGTTAAATGAAGGAAAGCATTATGCAAAACAGCACATATGGGTCATGTCTATTTTGTCTGAGATCTATAATGACTGCACAGAACAAAAGACAGACAGGCGTTCACAACAAAGAAGTCTGCCAGCTGAAGTCTGCGGACTGAGCGCCTTTCATTCACTGTCTCTAGTTCTAGTTTCTAGTTTTACTTTGTTACTAAAACCTTTGGTTTAATAATACAATTAACAATAGCTACTAAAGAAAGAAATGTGCAAAAGCACCGGGGAGTATGGAAGAACATCTAGTTTCAAACCTTAGCTCTTCCACTTATCATCTGAAAATGGATGCAGCAGAGCACTCGTCACCTTCCAAGACTACTGTAAATAAATAAAAATAAAAAAACCATTGCACAATCTTGTTAATTTTATAAAAATGTACTGGACAATTGGGGTTAAGTGTGCTTCGGAATTCATATTTTTGTTTTAGTGGTACAATAATGTAAGTCTAACCGGGCTGTGGTGGCACACACCTTTAATCCCAGCACTTGGGAGGCAGAGACAGGTGGATCTCTGTGAGTTTGAGGCCAGCCCGGTCTACAAAGCGAGTTCCAGGAAAGGCACAAAGCTACACAGAGAAACCCTGTCTCAAAACTACCCCCCCCCAAAATAAAGTAGGTCTAATATATATCTTTTGTCAAATGGCAAATTATATACATTTTTAGTGAAATAGTAATAGTCCTGCTAATAAAAATAATTAAGTAATAGTTCTAGGTCACTTTAGGTTAAAATCCATGCTAGATTTTGCCACCAGGTACATTAAAATGTAATGTATATTCCAGAAGAGATTTTAGTATCAGATTTGCAGAAGAGGAATTTAGATAGATAATCTTAGTTAAATGTTGAAAGTCAGAATAGATCAACTCATCCCCTTCACATAAATGAATCTTGCAACAAACAGGCCTGGTGGGTTCAAGGACATTGAGAGTAGAATTTATTCAGTTTTGGGGTGGACACATGCACTGTGCAAAAGAGTAAAAGTAATCCAGCTGAGTAAGTGTGAGAACCCAGCAAGCAAGAAAAGCAAGAGCTCAAGCAAGAAAAGCTTGCGGACTTGAGGAAGGAAGGAGTACCGAGACAGGGTTTGTTCAGAATTGCTTGTGCAAGTTTTCCAAGGAGGACATGAACAGATGTCGATTTACCCAGACAGACCAAAGAATTCCTCCAGGATCTAGGTTGGTGAACCAACATGTTTAAGCTGGCTACCTACAGAAGCATGGGTGAAGGTTACAAGCCCCTACAGTATCAAAGAATGCCCTCCTCAGTGATTGTTAAACCTTTATATATCCTTGTGGAGGAGGAGGAGGAAGGGCTGCATCATCAACCTGATGAACAACCACTTCCCAAAGTGGAATGTGGGTGGGCTCAATCACACATGGATGTCCTCCAGATAAACACTGCAGGTCAGATCGAGACAGTCATACCTTGCTAGGAAGGAGTTCTATGAGAGGTGAAGGGAACTGAGCTGATTGTTCTGAGAGAGAACTTTCAAAGTTCTGAGCTTTGCACAGCATGAAAAGCAAAAAAGTTGATTCTAGACGTTCCCCAGAAACCACTGTCCACAAACTCTCCCAGCCATACTTAATTGTGCGTTTATCCTCCCCAAAGTGAATGCTGGCTCCTCCATTGAGCGATGCTGTCAACTGTCACAGCTGCCAAGCCAACAGATGGTGTGGGCTGGTGTCGCCCGCAGTTTCCAATGTAAAAACATAGTCATTTAGAGGTTTTCTATGCACATCCATCTCCTCATTAATCTTCTAAGAGCAACTGCAAATGGGTGATTTCTATGTGAAGATTAGTGGCGTTCTGGCTACCTTCACTCTCACACTTCCAGACCACCTGTCACCCTAGCACCTTGCTGGAACTAAGAATGTGCAAGGAACTTTGAGATCCCTCTTGTGTCTTTCCCCTTTAGCTCGGGGATTTACATTTTCACCTCTTTGTGAGCAAGGCTCGTTGCACTGGATTATTTCTTATCTGGACAGACACAAGGCAGCACTGTACAAGAGAACTAACAAATATTCTTAAATTGATTTCAAATCAGATGTAGTTTGTAAGAAATATTCATGACTAGCAAAAGCATATTCACAGGCAAATGAAAACAAATTCAAAGACTGATTCTAAAAATCAGTAAGCCTCATGGTGAATTTTCACTACTTTTTTTTTTTTGCTATCACCATTACAACAAACAACTAGCAGTTATGAACCTGTAAATTACCTCTTAGCTTGGGGATAGTGAGAGTCTCAAAATAGAATTCATGGCAGTCTGGCTTACATCATCCAGTTCATTTTAAAAATTCTTACCAAATTCATCTCTTCAAAGCACATATCCAATCTCTCCAACTTAAAATTCTAACGACTTTCTCTTATCAGCTGAGAAGCACACCAAGAATTTTCCAAGTAGCTTTTTTTCATTATTGGTTCCATGTTTCCTTATTCCACTAGTTGAAGCCTGGGCATCTGGGGGGAGGGGGGAAGGAAATGCTTTAAAATATTCCTATTGGCATGTATACATTGATGTTTTTCACGGAGTTTGTCAATAAGACCTTAGGACATAATCAATGGCTTTGTCACTTTGGGATGGTCTTACATAAGAAAAAAAACCGCATTACACAAAAGAAATATGAGGTAGGTTTTGAAGAGAATAGCAAGCCAATATTGAGAGTGTCAGCTTAAACAGCAGCAACAGGAAACCGAGTCGGACAGTTTCTGAAGAGACAGTGCAGACCAAAGTTTCACAATCAGTTATAATATCGAATTTTCCAGCTTTCATTCTGTCCTTTAACAATAGTTTAAGGAACTCCAACACTGTCTGGAAAATTCCATTACATAGCACTTCAAACTGAAGTTGAGCCAAACAGACACATGCGCCTGCACATGCTCATAACGTCTGATTTCTGAATCCAGTCACTGCAATCAACTGTCCCAGTCAGAAACTTCTGAATAGTCATCATCATCCTCCCTCAAGATACTAAATCCCACAAGAGTTACACTCAGGACACAAACTGTAAACTGGAAGACATATAGCCTGTCTGGGGATGTGTGTATGTGTAATTTCCCTGTTCTGTGCTTTGACCTACGCGGTGTTGGCCCACACACTGCTACAAGGTTTGAAATTCAGGAGATCCTGCATAAAACTTTCGGTGTTCAGGTTTCCTGGAAAAATCTAATGTTGCTAGAGTTTTCCGCCTTGCCTACAGTCAGGACAAATCTTTGTCACCTGCCAGTCCCACAGTCGCTCAGACCCAACCAAGTAAACACAGAGACTTATATTGCTTACAAACTGTATGGCCGTGGCAGGCTTCTTGCTAACTGTGCTTATAGCTTAAATTAGTCCATTTCCATAAATCTATACCTTGCTACGTGGCTGGTGGCTTACCGGCATCTTCACATGCTGCTGGTCATGGTGGCGGCTGCAGTCAGTCCTTCTGCCTTCCTGTCCTTTTATTTCTCCTCTCTGTTAGTCCCGCCTATCCTTCCTGCCTAGCCACAGCCGATCAGGTTTTATTTATTGATCAATCAGAACAACTTAACATACAGACCATCCCCCAGCACAGCCAAGTGCAGACCATCTCAAACACCTGCACTCAGGCCCATGGTCCTAATCATCCTCTATACGGACCTGCTGGGTAACACCACAAAGAACCCAAGAAGGGCTCCCACAGGACATACAGAACATCCCACAGCAATCTAATTTGACAACGATGACATCACACTGTCCCATAAGACAATACATTGAACTGAAGTGAATATGGATGCCACCTAGAGATAAGGCAGAGGTAAGATGCTTGCCAGATTTTCTTATCCCCACCTTTCCTATCCTCTATCACCCAAGCTACTCCACATCTTTAAAGTCATCTCCCTGGTTAATATAGACACTGGCATTTGGGACATTTGTTAGGATACTCTTTAGATGCTGAAAGACATCCTTCCTTATCCTTTTGCCTTTGAATGCTTGCCCTAATGCTGACAGTTCCCCACAGTGCACATGGCTCATGCTGCATCAGAAATTATGCAATTCTTTCAAGAGCCCATTTTCTAAAAAGCCTTCCCTGATTTCCAAAAAAATAAATGGGCTCCTTTCCTATGTGCCCCCAAAGCATTTATTAAATGTATTTTATTCCCCCTTGGGGAAAAAGAAAACTTTGTCCAGTGTTAGAAATGTGTATTTCTGTTTTCTTCAGGAAACTTTCAAAGTTTTAATGCTAGTCTATGATCTATCTCAACATTATTTTAATTAAGTTTAAGTAATTAATTTTACATTGTATAGTTAAGGATGCAAGTTTTGGTTTTATTTGTATTAATTATAATTATGAGCTGTAATTTACATCTTAAAAATATATTCTTTTGAGGTTACAGATTAATGGGTTTTCATATTCCTGGAACTAGTATTTCAGGCAAGGTATCAAACAGTTTCCATTGTCCCCAAAATTGACTTTTCAAGCAGCCCTGCACCATTGGAGTCCAATGTTGTTATTTCTTTTTTGACAATGTACTATCTTTGCTAAATTTAATGTAAACAAAATCATATAGCAAGTGTGTTTTATTTTCCTTCTTTGACACAGAATGCTTTGTGCTCCATCTGTGCAGCTGATCAATACCTTCTTCCTTTTATTGCTGACTATATTTCACTGACCAAGTGTACTAAAATGTGTTTGCTATTCCCTTGATGAACATGAGTTTTCAGTTTTGGTAAGAAATTGAGTGGCTTTGCACATCATGTCCAAATATTGGTGTAAAAATAAGTCTCAATTTGTCTTGGGTAAATATGTGCATGAATGGAATTGCTAGGTCTTATTATAAATTGATTTTATGTTATTAAGACACTGTAAAACAGCTTTTCAAACTGGCTGTGCAACTCTGCATGCCCATGAGCCACATACTAGCTCTCATGCTCCTCATCCTAAACAGTCCTCAGCATTGCCGTTGTTCTGCAAGTTGGCTGCTCTGTTGGGGACACAGACAACACCTAACCTGGTCTCAATTTGTGTTCACTAATGACTAATTATAACATCCCAGCCCAGTTGCACCAACCAAAGGAAGCAAACAGAGACTGGCAGGCCATATAAAGGTCATTGAAATTAACTATCATCAGGAATGTCAACAAGATCAGTTAGCTACTATGACAGACAGGGTCCCCCAAGAGCCAGAACTACTGCCTGGAAGACCAAAAGTTTGGTAGAAATGGCTGAAC
Source organism: Peromyscus leucopus (assembly GCF_004664715.2). Lineage (NCBI taxonomy): Eukaryota > Metazoa > Chordata > Mammalia > Rodentia > Cricetidae > Peromyscus > Peromyscus leucopus. Next base: position 29,350,662 of record NC_051079.1, on the reverse strand, counting down.
TAGTGTTCCCTACATACCACAGAGCTTCTTAGCCACAAGTTGGAAAACTAGGTCTTCTCTACTGCCCTGAGAAAGTTCCAGATGGATTAATAAACAGGAAACCCTTCTGGTTCAGTGGCAGAGACTCATGGTGTTGCACTGGAGTGGCAAGACCAAGGTCACTTGTCTTCTCAGGGGAATCCTCAACCACAATGCTCACTGCACAGGAAGAAAGTCTGTGGATGGCATGTGATAAGCATTGGTGCCATTAGCTAGCTACATCTGTCCCGCTATGACAAGGAGAGCATTCTAAAGCACCTGACAGCTCCCATGAAGGAAGCAGGTTCCCCCAATGGACAAGACAGATCTTCTGAGACCCCATTGTACCGTGCCTTCATTTGAACCCTCTGGCCTCTCTCTGGACACTTTGTATTGCTTCTTTGAATTGGTTGAAGCTAGAGTAACCTATAGGGGACTTTCAAGGATTCGACACTGGGTGATTTGCTTTTCTAGGGGTCATACTCAACACTGTCAGTCATAGTCTCAAGCACTTATTGTGTCTCATGAGTATTTTCTTTCATGACATATCTGTCAAATGTTTTGTCTAGTTTTGAAAATAGGTTATTTAACAAAACTTGTCAGAGTTCCTATGTTATAAATGCAACACTCAGTGCTTCTTTCCATATTTGGTAACAAATATTTGTTAGAAAACTTTATTTTTGTATATTGAAATTCCTTGCCACATTTGCTGAAAATCAATTGGTCAGTTATGCACATAACTGTAAAATATCTATTCTGTTCACATGCCTGGTTGATTGATTGCTACAGCTTTATAGTTAGCTCTGAAAGCAGGTAATAGATGTTGTTTCATTTGTACCTTCACTTTCAAAAAAATTTCATTCTTTAGAATCACCTCATTGTTTTCCACAGAAATTCCATTTTGAATTTAGACATCTGTTCAGTTCCAATTTGGTAATAAATGAGGTTTTATGAGGCAGAGTCTCATTATGCAGCCTTGACTGGTCAGGAACTCCCTCTGTAGACCAGGTCAGCCTCAAACTTACCGAGATTCACTGCTTCTGCCTTCTGAGTGCTAGGATTAAAAGTGTGTGCCAACATGCCCAACTAGAAATGGCTTCTTTTTTGAGTTTCAAAGTCATGAATGTGTGATCCCTCTTAAATCATCCAGACCTTCCTCAATTTCTCATAGTCATGTTTTAAAACATTCAGTACAAAGAATCTGCCCATATTTCATAAATGTTTAATTTTTGGTCTTAATTTTACACACACACACACACACACATACATACATATGTATATATGTATATGTATATGTATATGTATATGTATATATTCTGGTGATTGCTGTTAGTATATAAATATATAATTTCATGTATTTGAATATGGAATGTTAATGTGTAGTAATTCTACTTATGAATTTAATATCTCTAATACATAAGATAGCCTTTTCTATTTATGTTCAGATCAGTTTGGGTAAATTGTGTCTTTTAAGTAATTTGTAATTTTACTAATATTCTGCAATACATTACGTTAAGTTGCCCATGATGTTCTCTTATTGTACCTGCCATGTTGTCAGCAGTGAAGGGGTCAGAGGCACGGCTCCATCACTGTCATCCTAGAAACATGGAAGCCCCCTTAACCTTTTAGTGACCTCAACTTGCATAAACCACAGATGATGTCAGAAACAAATGTCAGGACTAGTCAGTATGAAACAGACTTAGGGTTTAATGCGAGTGTTATAATATAGGCTTAAGGACAAGGATTAAAAGAAATAAAGTTTCTTAGTAAGAAAGAAACATCTCAAAGCATGGGTACGGCCTTCTTAAAGAGGAGTTGCAGTTCACTGTTTTTTTACAATTGGCACATTATATAGGATTTGGGAAGGTCTAAAGCTATTATTTGGAATTTTAATTTAAATGTAGCATTTTAATTAACTCTGAATGTATATATATACACATATATATAATGTATTTTGATCATATTCACTTCCTATGCCTTCCCCTAAGTCCTCAAAGAGCCACCGTTCACCACCCACCTCCCACCCTTTCCCAACTTCAAGTCCATTTGTTTTTTTTTTTTTTTACAATCTACCAAGTCAAATTTGTGCTGCCCTCATACACACAGAGTTTGGCTGTCCACTGTTTATTCCGGGCATCTCCAATCTTTGTCTCAAACAATCTTTCTGTCCTCCTCTTCCACATTGGTCCCTGAGTTTTAGGAGGAGTGTCTATGATGTACATGTCCCATTTATGCTGAGTACTACACAGACATTTATTCTCTGCAATTCGACCAGTTGTGAATTCCTGTCTTAATTCCTGTCTATTGTGCAAAGAAGCTTCTCTGATGAGGTCTGAAAGCTACTCTAATTTGTGGACATGGAGATATATGGAGATACAAATTTAAAGGATAGTTTAATATTATGTCCATTTAGCAAAATAATAATAGTAGATTAACCTCTGGAACCTGAGACCTCCCAACCATGAGTTCTGGGCCAGATTTACAGTACTAGGCAATTGTTTTCTCCTAAAGAGTGAGCTAGTTGCCTCCATAACATTGATGACATTATTGCATCAGTGAGTATACCTTACCAGCCTGGGCATCACTGTAGCTCACAGGGTTCAGAGCTAAGTAAGGATGTTGATGATTTTTCTCCTGAAGCCTGCATAACACTTTCCAGTACTATGAAAGCTGGCCAGTAGAGAGGAAGTGAAGCTGATAGCTTTGAAGTGTAGCTGAGGAACATATAGGAGACCACAGAGTAATTCTTGAGAGATACCTCCCTGGATTATGATTAATGCAGTAAAATTGTAGCTCCCAGAGATAAAGGGAGGTAGGATATATTTTCTGTAGAGAACAAATGGTCCTCTGAGATTCCCTGAAAAAAAATATCTGGAGAAACAAATGTATTTCTTTCTGATGTCATATATACCTAGGACTTGAACCTAGGGTCATCATTATTATTTTCACATAAAATATCTATGTATGAAAGGAATACTATTCTTATGTTGGCAACATTTACAACAACTGTTGTTGCTTGTGTTGGCCTCTGTGCTTCTTAACTGGTGAGAAGTTTCAATCAGACTCCAGGACCAGGGCCTCCTTTTTCTCTGATATCTTCATAATTTGCCCTGCATTTCTATCAGCTTCAATGTCTTGGAATTCGTACTTGTGCCTCCCTGTTAACCTGGCATCAGCAATGTGTGTTGTTTCTTTTATAGACTTAAACTATTATCACTTTCAGATTGTTGATTATATTAATCTTTACAAAGAAAACAAGTCTTTGATTTCATTGATTTTTCTGTATGTCTGCTTTCTGTTCACTGACTTTTACCTTTCATTATTTCTTTCCTTTGGTTTATTATACTTTACTGTTCCTTTTCTAGGATCTTAGAGGTTTAATGCAGTAATGTTGTACTTTACATTATTCTAGTTTCTTTGAAAGTCAACTCTTTCATCTTCCTGATTTCACAGCCTGTAACTTCAACCACACTGCCTTCCCTGTTTCATTGCAGATGCTCTATCTCTTTGTTTCTGAAAGTTTGAGGTTTACTTTTACTAGCTTCTGTAGGTGCCATTCCTTTGCTGTGTGACAAACGTGTTCAACAAAGTCACTCTCTGGTCTCGTTGATACATAAATGCCTCTGAGACCTGAGAATTACTCTGGGAAGTTGGGAGCTCACTTGGCCTCCTTGAGTTTCACCTGAAACCCTACATGAGTACTGCTTCTTAGTTACAAAGAGCTCAAGGGGCACACAACATAGAGTCTGGGGCTCTTTATGCCCTGGAGTACCCTTCTCTGTAATCATCTCTGCCAATTCCAGCTCTGCCTCGCTAATCTCCAAACTATGTTGTCTCCTTTCAGCCTTGTGAGGCCACTCTGCTGCGCTTGTGTTATCTCAGAACAGTATCCTAAAGTGTTGGATCCCTGCAGAAAGCCAGTTATTTGTAGCATTCCTCTCATCTGTGTTATTATTTTAAAAATCACAGTTCTGTGTTGATGGTGGTCCAAACAGGAAGTGAACACAGCTATTGAATTTTCAAGTTCTTCATGGTGGAAGAGATGTCCACTATTACTTAGTCATTGACAAAAACAAGGTACATCTATAAATCTATACATATCTTTATTATAGTATTTATCACATTGTTTAATAATGACTGCTTTCCAGTCTGTGTCAGTCTTGGGTTTCTGGGGGCATTAAGTTTTACCCTAGGACTCCATTATAGATTTTGGCGTATCCTCATCAGGGAACTGATGTGAAAGATGTATATTACATGTACACATTGTTGCAGAAATGTCTCCAGCTCTCCACACATAGATTTAATTAGCATTCTGACACATTCCATTGAAATCAAACACTTTTATTCAGAATACTCTATTAAAGAAAGGACAAGCATTTCCTTATAAGGTATGTAAGTTCCTGTACACAAAACTCATTTTTTTCCTATGGGAGCAGAGGAAGTCCTGAGCAAATGTGTAAAGAGAAGATGAAGTCCTGAGTGAATCCGTATTGTGGACATGAGCACAGCTATGTCCAGGCTTCAGATCTGTGGGAAATTAGCAGGGTCTTTTCCCCTTTGGATTTAGAAAGGCAGAGCCTTCATCCTATTTCAATATGAATGTTTATAAATATTGACCAGGGTGCGCAAAACCGAGTAAGTATAACTTCATTCTCCCAGATGTTTACAGACTGAGACTTCTTGCCTATAAAGAGCTCCTACAGAGACTTATTTCCCTCCTAGCATGACTAGCTAATCCCTTCTCCTGTGCTATACCTAATAAATGCATCACGGTTCCATGTTATTGCCTTATGTGACACCACTCCATCAGAATATGCACAGCTCACCTGACCTAGCTTTTCGGATTCATGTGTCTATAGTTTCTTTAGTGTCACATTCTTTCTGCATCCCCTCACTGAGTCTGGGCTGCAGAGCCAAGACCTGCATGTTGCAATGTTTTCCTGTTATTTCAAAGTGAGGGGTTACAACTGCTTTCTTTTCCCAATATGGAAAATTGAGCAAAGTTGGGGCTGAAGAGATGGGACTGTGGTTTATGTATGTGTGCTGTATGCAGAGTCCAGAAAAAGGTGTCAGGTATCTGGCTTTATCACTCTTTGCTGTACATATCCCACTGAATCTGAGGCAAGGGTGCTGATCAGCAAAGCCCAGCAATCCTCTGTCTCTAAGTCGCCCCCATTCCCCACATCCCTGGAGTCAAAACTACATGAGTTGACACACCTTGCGTTTTACATGAGAGATAGGGTCTGAACTCAGGACCCTGTGCATGTGCAACAAGTGTTCTTTTGTACTGAGCACTTGTTCTGGAAAAAATCTTAACATTTATTCTATCTCTCCCTCTTTCCTATGGAAGCTGAACTCCTGGAATCAAGTGATCTTTCTGCCTTAGACTCCCAAGTAGATAAAACTAAATAAATATCTCTTACCTTTTTAATTTTGTAGCTTAAGTACTTTTTAAATATAATTTTACCCTCTGTTTGTGATTGTTTTGCCTGCGTGTATGCTGTGTACTATGTGCCCACCTGGCTCCCATGGATGACAGAAGAAGGCTTCAGATAACCTGAAACCAAAGTTACAGATGGTTGTGAGATGCCAGAAGGATTCTGGGAATTAACCCACATTCGTTTTAAAAGCAGCAAATGCTTTTAACTGCTCAGTCATTTCTCCAGCCTAAGCTTAAGCACTTTTTAAAAATACACTAAAAAAGGAATGAATTATCCCAAATATCAAACCCAATTAAAAACTTCACTTTGTGTTATGTATATATCACTTTATAATTATTGAAATATGCAAATACAAGTCTTCTTAAAGAACTACTTGATCAATAAAATACTCCAATCTTTATTATGAATTTAGTATAAACTCCAAATTTTATGTTATACACACACACAAACTGTGTATATATTCTTTAAAACTGATTAACATTGAATCGTTGTTTCAAACATGTGTAACTAGTATTATGCCTCCTAACTTATTTTGTGATTTGGGAGGAACCTATTCATTTGCTTATATCCACTCATTCCCCTTACCAACTTGTAATCTCATGATACATGTTTACTCTTTTTATGTACTCCCTTGATAAGGACAATTTAAACGGTCTCCAATTTATCACTATTAAATACTTGCATTTGACTTTTCTGGGTAAAAGGACAAAGACTCTTTATCCAAGTCCAGATGTCAAAATGACATCATAAAATCCATAGCCCAAAGGCACTATGGGTTTATTCTTCCCCAGAAGCCGATAAGAAGTGCATTTTCCTCATACTTTGAATTAGAAATCTGTTCCCATAGTCTAACCAATGAGAAGTATAAGAAATAACCACTTTTCACTTGTATCAGTTACAAAGTTAGAAGAATAATGAGCCAATTCTGAAAAGATCAAAACACTAAATTATTGCATGCTCAATGTCTTTTGTGCAATACCAAAATCTCTTCCAAAAGGTCTTGCCAACAGAGACAGACACCGATCCCCACAAACACATACATCTGTCTTCCACAATGACTTTACCATGTACCATCACTTGAGTCTAGGACAATGACTCTATTTTCTTGCTCACTAGTCAATTCATTAGGTTTATATTTCATTTTATTCAGCCATCTATATTGGGCTATACAATGCTAAGATGTAATTTACCTGTTGAACAGGTTGTTTATAAAGATATCTATATCAAGTAACAGGTATGTGCACTAGTGAAATGTTTATACATTTTTCAGTCTGCTCTTGACTTGTTTTGGCACTCCAAAGTGCCATTGCATACCCTCATCTAAAGCATGTCTTTCTCTTGCCACACCCATAGACCCTAATTTCAAGATTTCCAAGTCAAACTTCAGACTTAATCTGAAACAACTTCAATCACAGGTCACCCTACACACACACACACACACACACACACACACACACACCTGGCCCAGTCACACAGACTCATGATCCATGGAACCATTGTGCACCAGCTTGAAAGACACATCTGCCCAATTCACACAACAAACAAACAACAAACAAAACCACAGCTGAATGACTTTTCTTTTGTTGGCTGAATGTAAAACAAAAATAAATCACTAAGTGTCTCTCCACTTTTCATCCAGTTGTTTCCTCTCCTGTAGGTACACTCAGCTCTCATCAATTATTTACTATACAATGATTTTGAAAAAATATCTTGCTTTATGATTCTGTCTTGCAGTGTCTTTCTTATATTTTGCCAAGAGAAGGGCTGGAGCCAGGAAGGGTGGGACAGTAGTTTTGGAAAGATGATTTTAGGCAGGCTGAGGAGAGGGACACTGCCCAGCTGGCAGTGTCTGAATAGACAGGTGGGGAAGTCTGCTGTCATCATCGGAGCCTGCTGGCTCTGGTCCCAAAGACTGGGAAGAATTTAATACCAGAATATGTGAGCCCAGGAGGTGAGCTATTGACACAGACAGCTGGGTGGAAGCCAGGCAGAGGCTCTGCCAAAGTCGGTAGGCTGAGAATGAACAGGGCTTGGTGGTCAAAAGGAAAGAGGAAGAACAGAACTCTGCAGGTGACGAGCAGCTATAATTTGATGCCTAGTGAATAAAGTGGGGGAGGGGCCACACCCTGCTCTCCTGGCAAACACATAGCATTTTAACTAACACACTTTAATTCAAGTGCTGACTTTACCAGCTTCAAGTCAGTTTGTCTTATTTCTTTAAATATCACCGTCATTGACTATTCTTGACTGAATAAAAGACAGTCATCATTTAAGTTTGCTGTTGGAAATTCAGTGGCAAATCATGGGTAAATGCTGTCTGTGTCAGTGACATGGCGTTGCAATCATTAGCTGCTGTACTAGTCATAGGTAAAGGTGGCCTTTAAAAAAAGGTTCTATGAGAAGTAGATACCTCAACAATGATAGCTATACACATAGATATTCCACTTTCAGTGAAGAGAACTACTAATTCAAAATCAATGAGGAGTTGAATATTATTAGCCAGTCCACTATGGAGCACTCCATTAAGCAAGAGAAGAATGAATCTTCTTGGATATATGTGGAACACATTCCAGGGTAGATGACATTGCAGGCCATAGAATAAGTAAAGGGGTCTCAATAAATTTGAAATTAGATAGAGTGTGTCTCTAAACACAATGGAATGAAATTAGGCATCACTAACAGAAGAAAATTGGGAGCCCTCACAACTATAAAGAAATGAAACTACTCACTTCTAAATAACCAGTGGATCAAAAAAGAAACCACGAGGGAAATTAGAAAATAATTTGTGATGAATGTCAGTGAAAACATAACATACCAGAGCTTAAAGGATGCAGTCAAGACAACACACAGAGAAAATACATTGCAGCAGAAGCCAACAGTGAAAAAGAAGATCCTAAATTAATAAGTTTAAGAAGGGAGAAAAAAAAGGCAGATGAAACACACAGCAAGCATAAAGAATGAAAAAGGTTCAAAGGGGGAAATGTTAATTAGAAAATAAGAAGACAACAGAAAAATCAACAAAAGAGTGGCTTTAAAAAAGATTAATAAGGCTGACAATTAGCTAGACTTATGAAGAAGAAATAAAGGCAGAAGACAAAATTTATAAAAAGCAGAAATGACAGAGGGAGTATTGATACTGTTACTGACCACAGAGAGATAAAACGGTAAACACTTCAGTGTTAGGATTTATGGAATTGCTTTAACACAGTTTTATGGATGCTAAAAGTTTCATCCTATTTGAACTTACATTTTAATCAAAGTGATAGCATTTCTTTTTTAAATTCTGAAGAAAATTATACTTATATAATGAAAACCAAAAAGAAAACCTGATAAGAACCACAATTAAAAAAGAATTCCTTACTCACAGTAGGCAAAAGTGTTCTGCTTATGTGATGTAATTCACAGCCAGTATATGACTTTTACAGTGTAAGTATATTTTCATGAAATAGTGGTTTCTGAGATATTTACATTTTGTAAAACTATAACAAATAACTCATTGTTGTCTTTCACTGAAGAGAAGGTAGACACAGAGAGCAGAATAAGGAGGAAACTGGTTCCAAAAATGCTCGTCCTCAAGCGGAGAACTCCTCATCTCCTGGAGACTCAGTGTTTACCTAAACAGCATGGAGCTGTCTTGGCTCCTAACCCAGACCTACTCTCTGCAGTTTTTCTAGCACTAATCTAGGCAGATTTCAACCAAACTGTGTAAAAAGACTTTCAAATCTCATAGAGTGAATATATTTAATAGACACAAAAATTGATAAGAACCAGAACCAGAGTCGTCAAGTAGGACATGGCATTCTGACACTTCTAGCTCTAACTAAAGACATGTCTGTGCAATACTTTCAATAGGCCGACTCTTAAACCTTATACCAATATGTGTGATCAGTACTATGACTTAACATTTAATTAAATTATGCTTCATACCATAAATTATACTAGGAAAGGCTTCTCAAACCTCTCCAATCAAACATTACCCATTTTTTAAGGAATCATAAAATTTTTAGGAATTATTAAGATATATTTCTAAATTACTCACAGACCAATGAAGTAATCATGATAATAACATGTGTTGAAATGGATAAAAATGAGATGACAACATCCTAAAACTTATGCAATGTAGCTGACAGCGTTTAACAGGGAATGAGTATCACCAAGTGCTATATCTTTTAAAAAGCACCAACCAAATCAACAATCTGAGTTTCTACTTTGAGAAGTTGAAGAGACAATAGGCAAGCTATATTTTATTTAGCAGAAGGAATGACAGGATAAACAGAAAATTATGAATTGTAACTCAGGAAAATCATTGATAAAAACCCGAAGGCAGAAAAGATCAATGAAATTGATTAGGCATTGGTCTCATTGAGTAAGAACAAGAAAGATGGCATGGACAGGAAGAGAGAGGAGACAGAATTTCAGATGTTGAGGTGGTAACAGGGACTCCCATACACCATCAGGTTAATGGGAACCAAAGTATGTGGAGTAGAGACTTTTGAATTCTTGTAGTGAAACAAACAAAAATACAGTGTCTTTGCAAAATATCATGGCAGTATCTTATAAAAATAAACTATGTCTGGGCAGTGGTGGCACACACGTTTAATCCCAGCATTTGGAAAGCAGAGGCAGATCTCTGAGTTCGAGGCCAGCCTGGTCTACAGAATGAATTCCAGGACAGCCAAGGCTACACAGAGAAACCCTGTCTCAAAAAACCAATCTATATAATCATATGTATATACGTACATGTGTATGTATGCATATGTATATATAATGATAACTATGATCCAGCAATCCCACTACAAGACATTTGCCTAAGATAAATGACATTATATGACTGAACAAAGCAGGATGCAACTATTCCGGGATGCTTTACTGAAAAGGACCTATAATCAAGAACTCTCCAAGTGGGCATGGAATGGTATAAGAACAAACAGATCACCGTGGGATGCTACTGAACACTATCATAAAATAGGAAGATACTTGATGCTGGGACATGCAGTTCCTTGTGCTGAGTTAGATAACCCCACTATTATAACCTACATGATTCTGCTGACGGGACAGAAAAGGCCACACTCCAGTGACAAAAAATATCAGTTGTTATGGGATGTCCTGGGTTGCAGGAGAGGTAATAGATTGACTTTCAAGGTACAAAGGGGAATTTTAGGAGGTGATGCAATTATTTCATATTTGTGATGTTGTGATAATTGCATTACTGTAATAGATTATTAAAACTCAAGTATACATGTGCTGTTGATCATGTTGGTGTATGCATAGTGTGTACACTCTAAGTCAATGATACAGACATCTAAAATGACCAGAGAAGCTATATTTCTTTAAAAGAATTATATATTTATAACCAAAGAAATAGAAGTATATTGAAAAAGTAGGATCAATACTTGATAAAATATATAAATAATGTCAAAATTGCCCCCTAAAATTATATTGCTAAAAATTTAATTAAAAGAGCAAGAATATTAATTATCCTAATGAAAAGCCTTTTTCCATAAAACTGGAGTGAACCAAGTCTGTGGTTCCATCCAGATTTTAATATCATTATTTCTCTACTTCTATAAAAACTAGTTTTGGCATTTTTATAAGAATTTCACTGACACTGGGCACTGTGGCGCATATCTTTAATGCCAACACTCAGGCAGAAGTGTGCAGATCTCTGTGAGTTCAAGTCTGGCCTGATTGCCACAGTGTTGCGAGGGTTTGAAACGGGACCCTAAACAGGACACTGTCTCAAAACAAAAATTGCATTGAATATGTGACTCACTTTGGGTAACACAAGCATTTAATAGCATTGTCTTTCCATCTACAAACACAGGCTCACTTTCTCCTTAACTGTGCAATTTTAGTTTCTTTCATCAATGCTTTTATTATACTTTGTATGGTGCAAACTTTTACATTTTTCATTAATTTCTAAGTATTGTGTTTAGTAGCTTTTGTAAATAGGAGTGTTCTCTCTCTCTCTCTCTCTCTATCTCTCTCTTTCTCTCTCTGGTTTTGACAGAGTTTTTCTGTGTAGAGTTTTTCTGTGTAGCCCTGGCTTTCCTGGAACTCCCTCTATAGACCAGGCTAGCCTCAAACTCAGTACTGCCTGCCTCTGCCTCCTGAGTGCTGGGATTAAAGGCATGAGCCACCATCTCCTGGCTAGGAAGATTTCTACATGTAAGAACACATCATCAGCAAGCAGAGCTAAGGTTTCTTATTTTCTTCTTTTTCCTGTTTTGGTATCTTTTCTTCTTTTTCTTGCCTACTTGCTCTGCCTAGGACTTAACAGCATATGATAAATGGAAGTAGCCAGAGTGTCCTTCTTGTCTTAAACAGGATCCAAGAGGAGATGTTTTGAGCTGTCTCCACTGAATAGGATCTCAGCTGTGGTCTTTATCATATGGAGACAACCATTTTCTACATACACTGTTTTGCAAAATTTTCTTGAGAGTGGATGTTGAATTGGCCCAAATTCTTTTTTATTTGTTGAGATAACTGTATGGTCTCTATTACCTGTTGCTAATGTGACTGCTTGTGTATGTCAAGTAAATCTTGCATTCCAGGGATGAATCCACACGGCCATGGGCCTGTTTTAATGGGACATTGGGTTTATTTGATAGTATTTTATCATAGAACATTGCAGTCATGCTCATAGAGTGTTGTTTTATGTTTTCTTTTTCTTGTGCTGTCTTCATTTGGCTTTGGATTTAGAGTAAGATTTTCCTCATAAAATTAGTTGGGAATTGTTTTTTCTATTTTCTGAAAGAGTTTAAAATAGTTTGGAGGATGCAATGATTCAGTTTGATGCCCTAGAACCTACCTTAAGAAAGAAAGGAAGGAAGGAAGAGAAGAGAAAGGAAGGAAGGAAGAAGGAAGGAAGGAAGGAAGAAAGAAAGAAAGGAAGGAAGATAAAAAAGAAAGTTGGACATGGTGCTGTGACCTTGTAATTTCTGCACTGTAGAAATGAAAACATGTGGATCCCTGGAGTTCACAGACCAGTCAGTCCAGTCTACTTGGCAAGTCATGGAGTAATGATAAATTCTATCTCAAAAAATTAAAGTCACTTACACTTGAAAAATGATAGCTGAAGTTGTTCTTTGGCCTCCATACACATGACCACATATGTGCAAATATACCTGTACATATATGTGTAACATCACACATACATATATATCACACACAATTATAATAAAAGAAAAATGAATTGATATGCATTCTTTTTGGAATGTTTAATGGATTTATCCATGAAGCCATCTAGTCCTTAGATTTTATTTACTGGGAATTTTTTGATTATTCATTCAGTGACCTTATTAGTGCTGTTATGAAATTAAGTTAATTATAAAATGAAAGTGTTAAAAAAACTTCACAAAAGATCTAAAGTAGCTAAAAGCACATTTGTTAATTTGAAACAATAGTAGAAAGCTATATTAAAATTGTACCATAAAGCATAAAAGCAGACTCCAGTAACTGTGGGACAGAATAGAAGTCCTAGAAATAAATCTGTGCACCTAAAGATACCCAGAACACATCACAGTAAAGAATAGCCTAAGTGACAAATAATGCTAAGGAAACTAGGAGTCCTCCTCCAGAGAAATGAATCCACGTTACAAACAAAACCAACACAAGATGAGTTAAAACCTTACCCAGAACTGGTAAACTAGCTCAATGAGCATATATGCTTGTTGCTTAGTCTGATGGCCTGATTTTCACCCTGGATGCAAATGGATAAAAGAAGGAATGGATTCCTTCATGTTATCCTGAAAATTCCACATATATACTGTGGCACACACACCACAACAGATATAGAAACATAACATAAACAAATGTAAAAATAAACAAACAATAAAAAACCCTAATCTCATAAACTGAAGCCATAAAACTACTGAAGAAAAGTATAGTGAAAACATTCTGGCTTTATCCTGGGCTACAGTGTATGGATGTGACATAAGAGTCACATACAACTAAAGCACATAAACAAGCCATCATGACTGCATATAACTAAGGAGCTTATACTAAAAAGCTTCTACACAGCAAAGGCAACATCAGTAGAGTGGAAAGACAACCTATGAGGTGGCAGAAAATGTTTGCAAACCCTGAATTTGGTAAAGAGCTAAAATCTGAAATATGCATGAAACCAAAAACAATACTTTCCTAAGAACTGGCAGAAATTAGTCCATTTCCAAAAGGAAACATACAACTCTCTACCAAGTACATGAAAAAGATCTCAACATCACCGTGAGTCAGAGAATGACAAATAAAAACCACAATATTTCACATGATATCGAGTAGGATTGATGCCACTACAAAGACAAACATTAATAAGGACTGGCGAGATTGTGGAGAAAAAAAAAAGACCCCTTAAACACTACTGTCGTCAGGCCATTGATAATGAGAATATAATCCACATACATATACATACACATAGTAGGATGTTATTCAGCCCCTTAGACATAAATAAAACCCTGTCATTACAACACTATGGACAAACAGAGAGGTAAATTGTGCTAAATTAAAGAGGAAAAAAACAGTCTGGTACAGAAAAACAAATTCTACACAGATCTCTCTTAGATATCTAATGTAAAAAAGTCTAATACAGAAGCAGAGAGTGAAAGAGTAGTTGCTAGGGTCAGAGTCTAGGGAAAATGAGAAGATAGTCAAAGATCTAAGTTTAAAGGAATAAGATAAATTAGTTCTGGAGGCTCAAAGTATACCATGGTGACCATAATTGCTAATGATATATTATCCACTATAATACTTGAAATTTATCAAGAGGTCAGATATTAAGTATTAACTTTATATGCTTCACATGGAAGGATAGAAAAAGGAAGGATGGCAGACAGATTGAGGGAGGAAGAATGACTGTCTGAGGTGATAGATATATACTTCCAGTTTATTGTGGTAATTATTTCACAGTGACTATGTATATTAATATATTAATTGTTCACCTTAAATATATACAACTTTTCTCAACTATACTCCAGTGAAGCTGAAGAAGTAAAACTAGTAATTTTTGAAAAACATTGATTGTACAAGAGCTTTGCAGCATCCAAATAACCATCACATTGTTTTAAGGCTGTTACTTTGTATACATGTTATCCAAGTGAGCAAAGGAAAATTTGATTCCTACTTTGCCATGATAGCAATGTTGACTGCATAGTAGTTAGATATAAGTAACTGAATGTCCATGCCATTCCTTTTAGTAACTCTTGGCACTAGCCAATTAGTACCTACACCAAGATAACTGTAAAGGACTATTGAACAATATTACTTTAAGATGTGTTACACTCATTTATGCTATGGGTTATTTGTTTAATAATGCAAACATATGTTGTAGTCTTTTATGTTGCATTTGTTTAACTCCACAAAGCTGTGATACTTTACCTGTCTAAAACAACTGATTGGCCTTATAAAGAGCTAAAGGGTCAATAGCTAGGCAGGAGAGAGAAGTGGGGACGGGGCGGGGGGAAGCTTCCAGGCAGAGAGTTGAAAGAGAAGAGAAGGATTGAGAAAAGGAGAAGAGGAGAACTCCAGGGGCCAACCACCCAGTCACACTACCAGACAATGAGTAAGAAAAGAAGAAAGACATATAGAATAAAGAAAGGGAAAACTCCCAGAGGCAAAACTTTGAAGAGGAGAAACAGGTTAATTTAAGTTTAAAAAGCTGGCTAGAAACAAACCAATCTACGGCAGGACATTTATAAGTAAGAATAAGTCTCCATGTATTTATTTGGGAGCTGGGTGATGGCTCCCTACAATGAAAAGAAACCAACTACAAAGGACAGTGGGCTAATTGAATGAAGATGAAGGGAAATAGAGCCTTCATTTTTACAATAAACACATCAATATCCAAAATATAACAAATCAATAGTCAACAATCAGTTTTTGAATGAAATCAAGTCTTGTCAATGAGATAAAACATACGTTTACAAACACAAGGATTTGAGCCAGAGCATATAAACTTATCCACTCTAAGTGATATCCAAACTGTTTTTGAAGAACTCAAACACTTCAGGTAGTAAATAGAGATGGTAAAGATGCAAGAGAAATGTAAGCAAACTGACACCAGGAAAATCAATGAAGAAACATTGGGCCTCTACTGCACTGTATACCAATTGGATCTACCAAACACATGCAGATCAATCATCAAACAGCAACAGAACATACTTTAGTCTCAATACTTGAAACATTCTCTCAAGAGAAATGAGGGACCAACTTTATCTTAAACATCGTTTCTCAAGACTAAGGGAAGGATATCAACTCTGCCTTCAGTAGACACCCACCCAACCTGAGAGTATTTCTGGTCTTCCTGGCTGTGTAAATAAATTAAGTTAGGAAGCACTGACAGTCTTTGTCACTTCCTGACCTAGAACCCCGTGTCCTGTATTCATGCTAGTTTTTTTCTTTGGGGAAAAAGAAGTAGCAAGCAGAGAAATTAGTGTTAAAACCAAATTGAAAAACTTATGACTTGGTATTTGCTAAAATCCCTGTGAATCACAAGACTGAAGTCACAAAGGGGAAGACACAAATGGAACTTTTTCACAAATTGGGAAATGTCCTATCCTATCTGTGTCCTTTCACGCTCCTCACAAAAGGATACACTTTATCTATGCCACCCATCAAACAACTACTACTCACTCATATCAAGAAAAGTAGCCCTTTAAAATTAATTAGTTAATTAATTTATTAAAATCAAAGAGAACAACAACTTTGAATTCAATCTTCCAGAGTTTTGTGTCCTTTTTTACATTCATAGAAACCAGCTCAAGTCATTTTCTGCCATGCCTATTTCTGGTGAAAAGACAGTGATTTTCATGCCTTTGAAGACCACAGATTGTCTAATTTCTACAAAATATGTCAAAGACCACATCTGCTTCAGGGTCATGAAAATTTAGGCAATGAAGATAAGGGAAATTAACTAGGATATCCCAAAATAATGATCAAGACTAGTAAAATGAGCAAAGGGAGGGTTTTTAAATATGTCTGGACATTTATCTTATGGCTGGAAAGTAATTGTCAAATGCCTCAGAATGACAGAAAGAGGAGTTGAAGAAGATTCTGAAAGGCTTGGCTTTAGGTTACCCATCATTCTTGGTGATGATCAAAGCCTCCACTACTTCAACCCATGTTAACTCATTTTTCCTACAAGGAGCACACCCCAAGGTCCACCTTGCAGGCAGCAAGAACATTCCTTGAATTTTCAGATACAAACACCAATAAGACTCAGTGTCCACCTTTCAAATGTTCCAGCATAAGACTCAGGAGACAAACAAGTAGATGCTGAACTATAATTCAGTGTGACCAGTGTCTCTATAGCATCAGGTGTCATCAGGATACAGATAATTTTCATGAGAGAAAAGGCTGAAAGAGTGAAGCCTTGTAGAGGAATTCTGAGATGAGTTTTGCATATTGAATGTTAAGGTAACCAAAAGAAGGCAGGAGGAGGGATGGTGGTAACCATGACCTTCATGAAAATGACACATTTAGAGAGATTCGGGAGTTCTGGAAAACTAGACTTGTTACTCCAGGATAAATGCTGTGTGTGTGTGTGTGTGTGTGTGTGTGTGTGTGTGTGTGGTGTGTGACATGGTCACTCCAAGAAACAGGGAACTCACAAGTAGAGCAAATTGGTTATACATACAAGTAGCTCAATATCCTTTAACAGTAATACTTGAACATTAACCACCTTCGGCAGTTCAAAATTAAAGTCATGCTTTGTGTTATAGATGACTCACCTCAAACACTCCGCAGAGCTATTAGTGGAACACCTGAAACACACTGAATCTAGTTAAAACTTGCAGTACAACATGGGCCTATTACTGTGACATTTCCACTTCTGCTTCGATAGACAAGCTGATTTACAACGATTTTTACTTTTAAGAAATAATTATTACCTGTTCTTCGCAGCGTTTGTTAATTGAATTATTGAGTAGTGCCATATCCAAATGTCCAAAAGCTGTATTTGCTCTGCATATACCTGGATTTCAACTTCTGGAGTAGGATAGAATCACTTAGACGTTCCTCCTGCAGCCAAGAGACACCAGTGAACTGCAGCCTTTATATAAAGCATAGACAGTGTTTCAAGTCAGTAGATCCATAAGGGGAACTGATGTTTTTGTCCATGTTTCCAAAAAAGACACAAAAGCAGGAAGAAAAGGTATTGTAATAAATCACTGGGTGTGGAATATATGAGACAAGCCCCCCATACTCAGAGTTATTGTTTTGTTTTTATCACAATGTGCCAAATATGGTATAAAATGACAAAGTCACCAAAACCACATGACATAGTTCTGGTTGAGTTCATGGAACAACGTTATTTGCCTTTAATCTACAGGAGTGTGCATATTCCACGTCAAGAACAGCTATAACTTATGCATAAATAAAGAGCATATTGCAGAAGGTTCTATGTTAATAATTACCCATGATCTGATTTTCATGTTTTGGTGAAATTGGTCTCCATTTTTTTAAATTAAAAATGTTAAATTACTCATATTTTTTTTCAGTTCATCTTAAATTCTTTGAAGCATTCTGCAAAGCCAGGTGCTGCTTCCAGCTGCAGGAAATTTATCCTTTATGCCCTAAACAACTTAGGATGTTTATATTTGTAAGAAGCAATGGTTGCATGTGGAATCCAACACCTAAAACATAGGTATTTTGGTATACCACCAGACTTCATCAAAGACAGCTTTGTTGAGTACTTCATGATTGGCTTTTAGTGTGGGTCACAGTATTTCTAGTCTGTATTATTCACACCAATCTGGCTTAGTTCATCTTCCGTATACACTCCAGATCACATTCACCTCATTACCATCATAGTGCTAGATGAATGCATGGCACATCTGTTCAAGAAGTGGTTTATTATCTGTTCGAATGAGGTTTAGGATGAATAGAAAAATAACTATTGAGGAGACAAATGCACTGTTTATACCAGCTGTGATATTCAATCCCAGCTACGCTATCTCTCAAAAATCCTTGGGTATCTTCTTTCCACTGAATGAAGAACTATTAATTAATGAGTTGATTCCATTTATCATGCAGAAAAAAAATGCAAAACAGATATAAAGCAAGCCCAAACATATTCACAGAAACCCGGAGCAGGACAAAGGCCTAATGAAGACCTGACATTGTTCATTCACTTTCATCTCATCCTTCCAAAAGAAAATTTGAAGGTCTGTAAATATTTTATCAACAATATAATATCAGATATTTCTAATGCAAAACAAGACTATGCAAATAAATCTGCTATTTATGAATCCGCCAGCAGCTTAAAGTTTTTCACAGCCAGTTTACAGTCAATCTTTTCTATTACTCTTAAGCCCTTATGATCCATTTCAGAGCCAGCACCAGTCCCACAGCTACCCAGGGAAGTCTACTTCTGTACCTGGAGTGTGCTATGCCTATTCTTCACATTTTCTACAGCCCAGCCATGCAGGTTAATGTCACTAAGGAAACACCTATGCATAGCTCATCCCTGCACTGTGACTGTTTAACTTCTACCCCCAATAAAATGAAGAAGATCTTCAGAATGTTAGCCCAATACTGGCAGATGAGACTCTTCTCCTATGTATGGAGAAAATGACAACTATAATAGGCAATATTTAACAACACAAATAAATACAACTTGTGTTCATGTAAAATCCCATCACTTAATTAAAAAAATTCATTATTCTTCCATCATGCTGCTCCTTTGGTTTTGTACATATATACAAATTGTATAAATCCTTATCCATATAAAATTTACTATATATCATTGCTAATATTAAAACATTTAGAGATATATAATCATTTTGCCAGCTAAAATATCTCATTGCACACACAAAAAAAAATCATAGTTCACAACTTTTCATTCAGTATGTATGCTTCAAGATATTTATCTATTCAAGCTTCTAAGTCACCGGGGAAGACAAGGACTTCTGAAAATTCATGTGTTTTACTTCTATTATTTTTAGATACCTATGCTATTTTGAATTTTTCATTAATGGGAGCAAATTGTTATAAACCTTGTAGGCACACGTATCCCAGGAGTGGGATATCATACTAAAGTCCTGGACATGTTTACAGTAAGTTCTTAAGATCACAAGAAAAATATATGAAGTCATGCCACTTATACATTACAAGTTGAAATATCAGGAGATATAGAGAAACTGGGTACATTCTCATTATCAGTTCTTCAAGCTCCTTGTCAAATTCATTTGATCTTACCTGAGCTAACAATTAGAACTGAAGAGATCTATTTACCTAACCTAACTAGTATTTATACATGATTTATATATGGTAATTATTGTCAAACAAAGGCAGTGGGTTCCCTAATGTCCAGTTATCTTTTGGTTTCTTTGAGCCTTTACTTTGGTATCCATGATACCAAAGGCCTCATTCCTACTTTCCATTGCTTCTCATGTCTCTGTTCCTGCACATGTGAGGGGGAGAGTAAACACACACACACGCGCGCGCGCGCGCGAAAAATATGCCCTAATGAAGTTAGCTGGGGCTGGGCTTAGAAAAAAATGATTTAGAAACTAAGGCAGCATTCCTCCAGAAGTTGAGAGGATCATCTGGTTTGTAATAAGGTAAGGGAGATTTTGGAACAAAACCAGGAAGTCTCCAGACTCTTCTTTCACTGAAAATCTCATACTCTACTGAGAATAGCATCACCCTCCAGAAAGGTGACAGCATTTGCCACCAAGGTGCCATTGGGGGTTCAATGCAATGGTGTTGGCTTGAATGAAACTTGACCTTGATAAAGCAAAACAATTTTTGCAAGTTTGTATTCACTGAGCCATAAGCTGATGCCAGAGACACATGAGCAATTTCAAGTTACTATTGAAATGTCTTTGACAAAAAATGACCATGCTTATGATTGCCTGGTGACCAGTCCAAGTCTGGAAAAGAGCCACCTAGAAAACCCAGCAATGGCCACTGTACAGTGTGGTTCTTTAGTGGTGATTTTTATTGTTCCACATATTTTGACTTGGGAGAGGATGACAAGAAGAATTAAACAGAGAATTAGCTGAATAAAACATATTTTGATGTGGGAATTACATAAAAAAAACTTATAAATAAGCTATGAGGTTACAATGATATAGAATGACTAAAACAAAGCTTTATTTATCATTGGTTAAACCACATAGAAACTGCTTCTGAAAGAATGAAATCATGTGTATCCTATCTGAAAAAAAGGTAAAGCTTTTTCTTTAATAATGTCAAGCATATTTATTTTCAAAATGGATATGACATGATAAAAATTTGTAAAATCCTGTCTTGAACCAATTATTAGTTCATTATTACCTAAATCAACACTACAATGAGAAAGAGCCTAACATTCTCCATAATTACATTGCTGAGATCAGTTAATCTAACAAAGACTGGTTTAAATTCTACCACATAGCCCAATACCAGAAGGAGATGAACAAATACACAGTTTCTACCAAGTGCAATGAAAAGAGCTGAGAAGAGACAGACGGAGTGGTCTTGAACCCCATTCTTTGTTGGAGTGACAGCTAACCTGATTTGACAGTACCAGTAAAAGATGGTAAGAACAGAAAACAGAGCACAAAAAGATCAGTAAGTCAGAGATCTTGTATATTCAGGGACACTGAAATGTCCTGGCTAGGTTAGAACACGAAGCCCATGTGGGCAATGGTCTGAGGGGGCTGGAGAAACAAGCACAGGACAAACTCCAAAGGGGCTGAAGAACTTGGACATGATTCCAAAGCCAATTGAGAGAGTTGCCAGAAAACACAAGAGGCCCAGCTAAATTTGAATTTCAAATGTTTAGTGAATGATTTTAGTATAAATAGATTTTTAAATATTCCCTGGAATACATTTAGACTTAAAAATCAAAACAGTCATTGATCTGAAATCTAAACTTACGTGAGTACTCTTGAATTGTATTGGCTGAATCTGATCATCATTGACTATAAAAGGGGAAGGCAATCTAACCAAGAGAGCATCATGGTGTAAGCTGGACGGTAGGAAGCCACTGCTGTTTGTGATACAGGTCACGAATACATCCTTTTAGCTACTTATGATATCAGTTTTGGCAGCCTTCCTATTAATAGACAAAGTTTTAGGTAAGAAACAAATGTCATAATTTGAAGTAAATTAAAGGCATCCTCTCTATTATTTGTCTTCTGCTTTGATTCTTTACAAGATTCTTTTTTTCTTTTATAATTTAATTTAATTTTATATATCAGCCACGGATTCCCTTGTTCTCCCCCCTCTCACACACACCCCACCTTCCCCCCAGCCCACCCCCCATTCCCATCTCTTCCAAGGCAAAGACTTCCCTGAGGATTGAATTTAACCTGGTAGATTCAGTCCAGGCAGGTCCAGTCCCCTCCTCCCAGGCTGAGCTAAGTGTCCCTGTATAAGCCCCAGGTTTCAAACATCCAACTCATGCACTGAGTACAGGACCCTGTCCCACTGCCTGGATGCCTCCCAAACAGATCAAGCCAATCAGCTGTCTCACTTATCCAGAGGGCCTGATCCAGTTGGGGGCTCCTCAGCTACTGGTTCATAGTTCATGTGTTTCCACTCGTTTGGCTATTTGTCCCTGTGCTTTATCCAACCTTGGTCTCAACAATTCTCGCTCATACAAACCCTCCTCTTTCTCGCCAATTGGACTCCTGGAGTTCTACCTGGGGCCTGGCCGTGGATCTCTGCATCCGGTTCCCTCAGTCATTGGATGGGGTTTCTAGCACAACAGTTAGAGTGTTTGGCCATCCTATCACCAGAGTAGGTCAGTTCGGGCTGTCTCTCGACCATTGTCAGCAGTCTATTGTGGGGGTATCTTTGTGGATTTCTGTGGGCCTCTCTAGCACTTTGTTTCTTCCTATTCTCATGTGGTCTTCATTTATCATGGTCTTTTATTCCTTGTTCTCCCTCTCTGTTCTTGATCCAGTTGGGATCTCCCGCTACCCCAAGCTCTCTTTCCCTTGACCCTTGCCCTTCATTACCCCCATTCACATCCATGTTGTTCATGTATATCTCATCCATTTCTCTGTCATTTGGTAATCCCTGTGTCTTTCTTGGGGTCCTGTTTTCTAGGTAGCCTCCCTGGAGTTGTGAGTAACAATCTAGTCATCTTTGTTTTACATCTAGTATCCTCCTGTGAGTGAGTACATACCATGTTTGTCTTTCTGAGTCTGGATTACCTCACTCAGGATGATATTTTCTAGATCTATCCATTTGCCTGCAAACCTCATGATGTTATTGTTTTTCTTTGCTGAGTAGTATTCCATTGTGTATATGTACCACATTTTATTTATCCATTCTTCAGTTGAAGGGCATCTAGGTTGTTTCCAGGTTCTGGCTATTACAAACAATGCTGATAAGAACAGAGCTGAGCAAGTGCCCTTGTAGTATGATTGAGCATTCCTTGGGTATATGCCCAAGAGTGGTATAGCTGGATCTTGGGGGAGATTGATTCCCAATTTTTTAAGAAAGTGTCACATTGATTTCTAAAGTGGTTGTACAAGCTTGCATTCCCACCAGCAGTGGAGGAGAGTTCCCCTAGCTCCACATCCTCTCCAGCATAAGATGTCTTCAGTGTTTTTTATCTTAGTCATTCTGCCAGGCATAAGGTGGTATCTCAGAGTTGTTTTGATTTGCATTTCCTTGATAATTAGGGATGTTGAGCGATTCCCCTGACATTAATCCACACACCTATGAACATATAATTTTTGACAAAGAAGCCAAAACTGTACAATGGAAAAAAGAAAACATCTTCAACAAATGGTGCTGGTATAACTGGATATGGTGTAGAAGGCTGCAAATAGATCCATATCTGTCACCGTGCACAAAACTTAGGTCCAAGTGTATCAAAGACCTCAACATAAATCCACCTACTCTAAACCTGCTAGAAGAGAAAGTAGGAAGTAGTCTTGAATGCATTGGCATGGGAGATCACTTCCTAAATATAACACCAGTAGCACAGACACTGACAGAAAAATCAATCAATGGGACCTCTTGAAACTGAGAAGCTTTTGTAGAGCAAAGGATACGGTCAACAAGGCAAAGCGACAGCCTACAGAATGGGAAGGACTGATATCCAGAATATATAAAGAACTCAAGAAATTAGACATCAAAATGCCCAACAGTCCAATTAAGAAATGGGCTATAGAACTAAACAGAGAATTCTTTACAAGATTCTTAACCCTTAAGGTTTCAATGCCAATATTTAGCAAATAGAAAAACAATATTTGTTTTTGCAAATTTTAAAGATCAAAAGAATTAATGTCTGTAACATATAAAGAACTGGGCCTGACATGGAATAAGTGCATTGAAAACATCCAAAGCATCACCTCATGATACAAAAATTGTTGATTCTTTTGCCTTCTATAGTCATTTTTTTATTTCTATATATTATTGTTTTTCTTTTTATTATTAATTTTTCCTATAATATAGTTTTTGCCTTTTTTTATTATTCTTTATTAAGAAATTTTCTACTCACTCTATATACCACCCACAGACCCCACCTCCTCTCTCCTCCTACCCCCAACCCTCCCTCCCAAGCCACCCCACATTCCCACATCCCCCAAATCGAGGTCTCCCATAGGAAGTCAGCAGAGCCTGGCACACTGAGCCTAGGCCGGTCCAAGCTCCTTCCCACTGCACCAAGGCTCTGCAAGTCACCACACCACAAGCACCGGGCTCCAAGGGATTCTGCAGGCAGGGAATGTCGAGATCATGACAGGAAGAAGTGCAGAGATGACAGGCCACACTATTAGAAGCCCATGAACTGTAGACTAGTGGCTGTGAAGCCCCCACGGGACTGGACTAGGCCCTCTGGATACGGAAGACAGTTGTTTGGCTCAAAGTATAGAGTCGTTTTAACTTAAATTATTCAAAAAGCAGGAATCTATAGCATTATTATAAGATCAGAGCCAAATTCACTTGTCATCATTACAGGCATCTTTAAAAAATATGTGAAACATAAACAGATGATCATGTTTAACTTACTCCTTGACAAAATAGCCAGGAGCCATGCTTTTAAAGCCCCACTGCCATGTCTTACCAACAAGAAAAGTAGGGCTCAGAAGGGAATTAACTTGTCCCAGGTCAGAAAGCAATAAAGACAAACCTGGGGACTTCATCTTTATTCAATGATCCCCAAAGTAGGACTTTTTCAAATATAACCGTGGCTGCTGTATCACATGGCTTTAGCACACAAAGGCCACAAAGCCATGGATTTCCAATGGTTTCCAGAACCATGTGCTCTAGTCTTACTGTTAAGTTTCCCACCTCCAAGCCTTTCTTTGCTGTTGCCCGTTACTCCATTCATCTCTCTGAGTTTATTTTTCTCTGTTAGGAAGAGAGAGCACATAGGACAGGAGCAGACAAGCTGGAGCTCTGTGCCCAAAGTGCACAGATCAGAAGGTGCCAAATTTGTGCCCGTGAGTGTACAGAACCATATCCATACATCTCTGCATGTGGCAGGATCCCAGATGCCACTGTGTTAGCACTGGATTTGTTCTTCACTTAATAACAGTAGGTGCTCCCTCTTCTCCCCAACTCCCTCCTCCTCCCCCCATCTCCTTTTGAACCTCTTGACATAAGCAAATTAAGGGGTGAGCTATATCACCGAGCAATACAAAGCTACACAAATGTTGCAAAAGCCAGCTCAAAATAGTCATTCTTGTAACACAGGAAATCACTCTGGTGACATACTTCAGAAAACACTGTTCCAAAGAATTCTGTCCTGAAATTTAGAGGAGGAAGAAGCGAAGATATGAAGCCTCTGCTGCCTGACGTTGAGAATGCAACACATCCCCATGCAGCTGTGCTGATGACCAAGGATGAACCTTTTACTTTTCTATGGCAGGCCTTTTTACATGATGTGATGATTTATGTGCTTACTGACAATACAATGCCTTGACAAAGCATGTACACAGACCCGCCACTATTTGGCTTCCCCTGTTTATTTGCCAGACTTTACAAATCAAGGTGGCTTTCATAATGATTTTGATAAAGAAAGGTGATTCATACCTGGATGACTGCAGAGAGAGTACTTGAAATACAAAATCCATTTAGTACTGATTAGCCTTAGAACATTATTTATGTAATCTGTTACAATGGCAGATACTAGAAAGAACATTTTTCTCTTTCCGTTGGTACAGTTTATCAATCACCCTTGCTCCTGACAAGCCCTTAGGAGGAGAACATTTATCAGAGTGGATTAGAAGACTCTAAAAATAAAAGCTGAGGCTGGTGTTTATACAGAGAATACAGGCTGATTGCAGAGACCGGAGAAAAGACTGTTTAGTCTCCAAGTGACTTCAGGCGACAGAGAAGCCAAGCTCCTAGAGATGCATTGGCGGTGCTCTGAAGTAGGGAAAGAATACTCCTACGGGGTTCTCAAAATGTGTATGTGTGGAGATGACAGAGTTATACAATCGAGTGATTAATACCTGGCTTCCAACACACAACCTGAAATGTATTGATAATTTGGTGTTTTTGAAATTTGCAAATGTCACAGAATTCAGGCTACACAGTGGAGTCAAACAAGTAATAAAAGCCTTCTATGAGGAATGATAATACTCAGCCCTGCACATTATTGTGTGATTCATCTTGAAAATGGAAAGTGAACAACAGCTTTTAGTTAGAACAGCAATCTACACATCCTCCTCTTCAGCCATGTTCACCCTGGCAGGTCCCTTAATGTCTTCAAGACTTCTATTCTACTTTCCAGAAATGGCTTCCAAGTGTGGCCTCCTGGGGCCTGAAGGGAAAGGTTATCAAATGTCTCCAGAAAATTGCTGTTACATTAAAAACTACCAAAAAAAAAAAAAGGATTACTAGATGTCTTCCCCAAATAACAAGACTCTTGTAAACATTTTATTGTCATATGTTAACTGTGTAAAGCATTGAGTCTTATTGCAATATTTAAATGCATGCCTATAAAATATTGTAATCACATTTAACTCTTCCTCACTCTAGTTTCTTGTCCTCTAAATGCTTTGTTGATAGTGGCAGCATTAATAGATAATGACTGTAAACAGCTCAAGCAATTTCATTGTCCAGCAAGGGTTAAGAATGTGTGCTTTGGCCTCCCATGGAGAGTTAGCAAAGCCTGGTACATTCAGTTGAGAGAGGACCAAGCCCTTCCCCACTGCATTAAGGGTGAGCAAGGCTTCTGACCATAGGTAATGTGCTCCAGAAAGCCAGCTCATGTACCAGAGATGGATCCTGATCTCACTGCCAGGGAGGGGATGGGGGATGGGCTGTGGTGGGAAGAGACTTGTGAGGGGAGTGGGAGGAGAGATGAGAGAGGGATCTGTGGTTGGTATATAAAATGAATTTTAAAAAATTAAATTAAAAAAGTATGAGTGCTTTGAATCAGTAATTCTCACATTTATTGCATATTGGACAGTTTAATAAACTTAAATGTGGGCAATGAAAATTTCTCAGTGCTTGCCCTGCAAGTGAAGACTGGATTTCAGATCCCCAGACCCTTTTAAAGGTTGGGAAAGTATGGCAACTGCCTGAAGTCTCAGCACTTGGAAGGCAAAGACAAGGGATCCCTGGGGCAAGTTGTTTGGCTAGACTGTGATCTGCAAGCTCCATGTTTGGTGAGAGAGTCTGGCTCAGTAAATAGAGTAGAGAGCAATCAGAGAACACATTCACAGTTAACTTCACACCATATACACGCACATGTGTGCTTGAGCATGTGCAGGTGCACATGCACACACACACACACACACACACACACATACACACACACACTGCTCTGGTCTCGTTAGTATGCATTAAATTATAATTTCTGATGATGGACCCAAACATTAGTATTTTTTGCAGTTCTACATATGATTTCTATGTGGAGCCACTCCATTAGCAGACCATTCTAGACCACTTTGTCTCAGACGTTAATGTGTTTGTTGGTGGTCGGGTCTCTTTTCAAATGTAATTTCCTGTTGAGTAGACTACACCTTGTAATCTGCATATCTAAACCAGTTCCCAAGTACTTAGGTTCCTGATGCTTTCTAGACCACTTTGGGGTAGCAAAGCAAGTCCTAGAAGATCAAACATGAACTCCCCACAGAAGTAGAAAAGCCCACCATGTTCATCAGAATTTTCATGTGAACTGCTTTGGACTATCTCAACTGCACCTTTTAAATAACACTTTGCCTCACAGGTGCATGCAGGTCTTTAACTCTCTTATATTACCACTTCTTAAGAATATTAAAAATTAAAAATGAGTACTGTGAGAGTAACTTGGAATCATCACTAGGTGCCCAGTCCAAACTTCTGCCTGGATCTGGAGTGATGTTAGCAAAATGTCATACTGTACTCCTGAGGGGAAATAGTATGCACTCTTGAGATTTAAGCCCAGGGAGCTGTAGCCTGCAATGACCACTCTGTGAATCTCCCGCAGACCAAGTGTCAAACAGAAATCAGTTCTTCAGAAATATGTCCTCTAGTAACAGTAGAACTGGATGTTCAAAGTCACTGCCTGTCGCATGAACACCTACATCTTCAAAACTTCTAATGGATGTTTCTTATGGCCATTGACTTTTATTTGATTTTCAGAATGACTCTTCCTGCTCATTCTTTCTCCAGCATTGTTCTCATCTCTAGTCTCAGTGCTACTCCATTGTATCTCCTGAATAGCTATGCAAGAAATACTGGCTAAACTTTGACTTTTGCTATCATGCCATATCTTAAAACCATCATTACCTCCCAGTGCCAATTTAATAATCACATGGATAAAGCCAGAGCAAGAATATGTGTGAACCCCACAGGCATATTCTAGAGAAGAATTAACTATAGAGCTTCCAGGGCAGAGACCACCACCTAATGTTAGATTGAAGTCTCTAAAAGTTCTGGACTGTGACACCCAGTAGCAAAAAGTATGCTGAGAAACTAAATTTTGGCTTCTAATATTCTTCCCCAGGGAAAGGAGCTCTGAACTGCTTATAGAAAAAGAAATCAGACTAGAACAGAAAAACAAAAAGATAAGCCTGAAGCAATCAGAATGTATAAAGGTAAGAGACCAATCAGTAAACAAAAGGATGTAGCTGTCAAAGGAACACAAGAGACCACCTGTAAAAAGTTCCTAATGATCAAAGATGGAATAATTGAGTAATAAAATAAATAGTGGGTGTTGATAAGACTATAACATCAAGTATAGAAGCACAGCATAGAGTCCATTTGCTTTAATTAAACACATGGAAAACTTCAGATAAGGTATTCATAGACACCAAGAGGGGAATCTTAGCAATAGGCTTTCAGAGAACACAGTATAATAAGAATTCTGAGAAGAGTAAGAAATTATTGTGCATATTTTTGGGGCCACATGATTAAAGTTAGCATCACCAATAAGAAGTCAATAAGGGGTGGATGAAATGGCTCAGCCATGAAGGAACTTGCCATCAAGACCGATAACCTGACTTCAATTCCTAGTGCCCCATTGTAGGAGAGAATTGACTCCCACAAGTTGTCTTTGACCTCCACAGGCACACCATGGCACATGATTGTCACACACACAAACACACACACACGCACACACGCACGCACGCACATGCACATACTCTCACACTACAGTGAAAAAGGCAAGTCAAAGAGGCCTAGTCACACACTCAAAAATGTAATACAACAAGAAAGGCACTTTGCCTCTGTGACTTTCATGAAGTCTCATCACTCAGTTTAGTGAGAAACATCAGGAGAAGATTGAAGATGATTCTACAGTACATCTTGCCAGTCATTCTTAAAGCTTAATAACAGTGGCTGAGAAACTGTCACAGACAAGAAGAGACTGTGATATGACAATCAAATATGCACAGGCTCTTGAAAATGAGCCTAGAAGACAAAAGTGGAAAGTAGTGGGGAACGTAGAAATGCGAACAAAGTGGGATCCGATGAATGGCATCATTGTATCACTGCTGACTACTTACGACAGATGTTTTCATAGTTAACGTAAGATGCAAACATTAGGGCAAGTTGAAGGAGGGGCATATGAGCACTCAGCACTATCTTTGCAGCTTGTCTATAAATACAAAACTGTTCTTTTTATTTTCATGTATATATGTGGTATGTTTTACGTGTGTATGTTTACGGGTGTTTGAATGTAGGCACTTAGGGAGTAGTACCCATGCAAATGTCTGTGTGCACATGGAGGTCTGAGGCTGGCATCAGGGAGCATCCTCAGTTGGCCTTCCATATCGTTCAGTGAGGCAGAATCTCCCAGTCACACCGAGAGCTCACAGACATGGCTCATCTGCTCTGGTATTGTCTCCATCTTCTGAGGCTGGAATTACAGCCAGCTGTTTTGGCCACCCAGTATGCACTTGGGTTCTGGGGATCTTAATTCCAGTCCACATGCTTGTGTGCCAAGTCCTTTAATTACTGATCCATCTCTCCAGGCCCCTAAAACTGTTTTAAACTATTTTTTTATTTAAAAATTCAATTTATGCAGTATTAGACTCTCTTCTTTTTAATTACCATCTTCCATGTCCTGTGTCTGACTCTGAAGCCTGTAATAAATGTGAAAAGAACAGGAAAAAAATGAGAGAGGGAAGGGAGGGAGAGAGGGAGGAGAAACATTGCTTTCTGTTTATGTAGCCTGGCACATGTCTGTGCAGAAGATGGGAAGATAAAGAGATTTAAATGGACATCCCCTAAAATTGATGCTTTTTGTGTGGAAAAGGATATAAGATACAGGAAGACAAGACACAAAGATGGGGTAGGAGAAAGAAATGATCATAGCCAGAGAGTGGGGGCAGCAGCAGCTCTCTGTGAAGATTTAGAAATATCTGTCATAACTTGTGGGTCCACATTCATTATTTCACACATCCTCACAAGAGTGTCTAGACAGATTTGAGTATTTCCATTTCGTAGCTGAGGAGACTTGGACACAGCAAGGTTAAGAGCTTTGCCTGGGGACTCCTCATGTCCTTGAACAAGTGTTTCAGCAAATTACAGTGAAGGTGAATTTGACCTAAGTCTTTATCACCTTTGTGGATGCAAATGACACACAAATCTCCCTTGTCTCACACCTATGAATGTATTAATTAGTAAGTGTAGAAAAGGACAGATTGTGTTGATCAAATAACAATGAGCAGGATATATAAATCATCCCAGCCAGCAAAGACTGCTAAGACAGTACAGGCTTTTGAAGTTTAGGAATTCATAAAAACTTGTAATAATGTGTACCTGGTCACCTAATAAGACAGTCTGAATACCCAAAATTTATGCCCAATTCTTCAGCCAAAATCATGAGCTTTTTCTAGTGCTAAATTCAAGTCAAGCATTAGTAAATCATACTGAGTGTCCCTTATGCAACAAAGTGCCTGGAGCAGAAAGCCTTCAGATTTGGGGTAATTTGGAAGTTTTGGAAGATTTGCATAGATTCCATAGGGCAAACATTCCTAATATGAAATATTCTAAACTCTGAAATGAAAAAATGGAAAAGTATTACTGATTATTGATAGCATACCTGCCTTCAGTTCTTGATGGTGAGTGTGTCTACATCATTACTGAGGCCATCATCCATTGCTGATGGTAGAGCAAATCTTCTTAGCCTTTTAAAGTGATGGAAGACCAGCAGTTTGCTGAGACTTCCACAGCCTACTGGACAACTGAGGCATACAGTTTCATGGGCTGAGAAGCTACCAAGTTCTCAGCTTCTCTAGCAAATGACTGGCTGCTGTTGGACTACCTGGCTCATATTATATAGTCAAGTCCAATTAATCAACTTTCATCATTTATACTCATTATCTTGATTCAACTCCTCTAGAAAACTATAACTAATACAGCTAGGTTTCCAGATGATGAGCTTTGAGAGAAAAATGAGAGAACTGTATTTTTATCAATGGATTAATCAACTGATAAACATATAGTTGGATGGACTATGATGGAGTAGAGACTTGTTGTGGGAAGCAAGTCCCTGGAGTCTTACCTTGACCCCTCAGTCCTCTGGTCTCTCTGATTCCTGACCTAAGATCAGCAACCCTGCTCTACTGTACTCACACCTTGATGTTCTGCCTATTTCAGACACACAGCGATGGCATCAAGTGATGTTGCATTGAACTACATGAAAACACAAGCCAAAATTAGCCTTTCTTCCCTTGAAGTTGTTTGTGTTAGATATTTCATCACACCATTGAAAAACGGATTAACACTTAAACCTAAATAAAACAGCACAGAACTGTCATACTGAAAGTCTTACAGTTGCCTCCTTCCAACAGAGGTTCCTTTCACTGCCTAGTTCTATAACTCCTTATTTTATTATTAACAGTTTCACATACAATGTTTAACTTGTTGCTGCTAAAATATGCCTTCCTCATTTACCAGTCAAATCTGTGAGTATGTTAAAGACATTGTTTTATTCTGATTTTACAAATGAAAATATCTTTCCCAGAATCTCCTAGGGGACCTGTCTGAATTCAAAGGATGAGGTGGGGTCATGAGTCTACTCAGTGAAGAGCAAAGATGATCGACTCATATTTTCTGGCAAGAAGAGAGAGGTATATTCATGGGAAACAAAAAACACTGCTATGTAGGAAAAAACACATTGCAATGAGAGGTCATTATAGTTGATGACGTGTCTACTGTAAAAGAACCTCATAGAATGTAGGCTTCTTTATTTGGTACGCCCAAAATGAAACAGCACTCGTCAGCTAGAGTTCTTAGTAGAAATTTGTGTGCTTGTGTGTGTGTGTGTGTGTGTGTGTGTGTGTGTGTGTGTGTTCATGAACAAATGTGTATATTTCAATCCAAGTTTATGACAGATGAAAAAAAAAAAAACAGTTTTAACACAGACCACAAGCCATTGCAACGTATTGCAAGCAGAAAGAAAAGCTGATATTTGCCCAAAGCTTTTTTTTTTTCTTTTCTCTTGCCAAGCACACCTAAAAGTATGCATTCCTTCATTTAATTTTCATGTTATCCTTGGCCTAAGCCCAGTAGGTGTGGAAAACAATTTCCCCTTGGTGGAAATTGGTAGGAAGCTGGCCTCTGTACTCTGGGCTGCACCTCACTGGGCAATTTGTCTGCTTCCAGCAGATGTTGCAAAAGGCAGCCCAGATCTGCTGTCCTTTCCAGTTAGTTTTCCTGTGTTCTTTCTGAGGTCTGATTCCTGCACTATCCAGTGAAAATCTGAAAAGCTCTATTAGACAGTGATTTTTCTAAGCTAATTCTTAATGTTTACTGGTTATGTTTCAGAATGGTCCCTGTACAGATTTGGCACAACGAGGAGCAAATAGAATCTGTCCACCTAAAATTAACCATTATCTCAAAACTGAAAATTATAAACTTGTTTTACACACACACAAAAAAATAATAAAAAACCATTTTATGTCATAGTCAAAACTGGTCTGCTAGGATAAGAAGGGGAATTGGGCTCCAAACGCATGACTCCATTGTGTTTGTTCTATGTGTTCTTAAAACTTTGGTCCTTGGTACTTGCTTAGCATGTCTTTGTCATCCATATTATTTCTCTGCCTCATAGTTTCCTAATGCCAAATTCTAGAAAAGAATGTGGTTGGCTTATCTCCTTTTTAATTTCAGAAAATAAGTCATCATTTGCAGAACAGCATCAGCATTTCTTGTCTATATAAAGAGGGTTCCTTCCTGCTTAATCTCCTTGAAGTCATGGCTGTAGCACAGAAAGCATGGTAGCCAGTGTCTAATTTCCTGGAGGAGACTGTAGTCATGGTGGTAATGTAGAGGGCACAGTAGCCAGTGTCTAATTTCCTGGAGGAGACAATAGTCATGGTGGTAATGTAGAGGGCACAGTAGCCAGTGTCTAATTTCCTGGAGGAGACAATAGTCATGGTGGTAGTGTAGAGGGCACAGTAGCCAGTGCCTAATTTCTTGGAGGAGACAATAGTCATGGTGGTAATGTAGAGGGCATAGTAGCCAGTGCCTAATTTCCTGGAGGAGACAATAGTCATGGTGGTAATGTAGAGGGCATAGTAGCCAGTGCCTAATTTCCTGGAGGAGACAATAGTCATGGTGGTAATGTAGAGGGCATAGTAGCCAGTGCCTAATTTCCTGGAGGAGACAGTAGTCATGGCTGTAGTGCAGAGGGCACAGTAGCCAGTGCCTAATTTCCTGGAGGAGACAGTAGTCATGGCTGTAGTGCAGAGGGCATGGTAGCCAGTGCCATTCGCTGTATAATCCTGCATGGAAGGCATGATTGAGACAGCCTAACTCTTTTGCACATTTGGAGCATTGAGTAGATCATCAACAAAGCAGCTGTAAACCCACTTTTAAAGCAGGTGGATGGATGCTTATTTTACAAAGAATTAGCTCAAGGCCTGTTGGGTAGGTGTACATTATTAGTCTCCTAAGTATAATCAAAAGCAACTGAAGGAAACAGTAAAGTGATCTTCATCTTTAAATGCAAATTCATTTATGACACTACTACTTAATTAACAAGCCAATAAGTGAAGCCAGGGGGGACACATGATGTACTAGACATGGAGCTTACCCACAAGCCATGTCTTTGTTTTATATTCAGAATTTTTCAAAGGATAATCAAGCATGTATTACAGGATCACCTCAAATGCAAAATGCAACCTGATAGCTGTGCAAACAGAGATGTGGAGCAAGTGCTTTGAGAAATTGGAATTGTGAAGATAGGCCTGCTATCTGAAAAGAATTTGTGAAAGCAGGAATAATTGAGCTAGATTTTTGGAACAGGAAAAAAAAAATCATACTTGAAATATGAGGAGAGGGTGTCAGGCTAAGGCATTATTGAGACAGTTAATACCGCAGCTCTGAATGAGTCAAAGAGACCTGAGTGAGACACGCTTGGATTGAAAGGATATGAAAATTTGAAAGCCAGAGAAAGCATAGCATTTGTGCTCTATTCAGTAAGTCAAGGTAAGTCCAGAGTCTGGCATCATCAACCCATACTCTTTTACAATATATGTGGAAGGAGCGAGAAAAGATCAGAAAGGACAGAATCTAGAGGTCGCAAATGAGTTAAGAGCCCCTACATTTCAATTCTGAGAAATTTCATCCAAAGATTTAACAAAATATTTCTTTGAAAATAAGAATGTCACTTAAATGTCTCCTAGTAGGGGTTAATTTAAATAAGTGGCTACTCATCATTGTAGTCAAACAACGCTTGAACATTTATAAGCATGAGGAACTTCACTGTAACAATAAGCATCTGAAATATTTTAAGTTTAAAAAGGAATTTGCAGAAATCCTATATTATCTTAGTTTTATTTAATAAACAACAAATAACACTTCTAATATAGAATGGGAATAATTTGAAGGTATGGTGTTAAAACAGGTGACATCAAAATTCTGATTCAACCACTTATTAGGTACATAACAGAGTGAACGTGATAATGAATGTAATATATACAGAAATCACATGAGAAAATTTAGGTAAACCGCCCCTGCTGGTTCATAATGGCTGTTCTATAAATACTAGCAAATATTGTTTCATTGATACAGATAATGGACATAGAATATTAATGGATAAAAATAATTAAAATATATTGCATAGGTGTAACCAAAATAAGGAAATAATGTAAGTGATTGTCGTGGCAACAAAATGTCCAATTTTTATATTGAACACTTATTTTATTTAAATTTATTTCAAGAAAGTATATGTTAGTCTTATAATGAAGAAGAATCCAAACACTTTCCTTGAAGAAGTTGTAGGATGTAAAATGGTACTTCATCAAGAGAGAAAAATAACAGACAAGAGAAATATCTCTAAATTTGGCTTGAGAGAAAGTACTTGCCCACTGGCTGACAACAAGAGCCAGATAAAAGAAGACATTCAAGATGATTCTTAGAGCCTTATTGAGTAAGGCTGAGCTCAGGAAAGACAGAAAGCAAAAATGTAGACATATGGATTTTATGTATCAGTGGTAATATAATAGTTATACAATCATTCACTCCCTATGAGTGAATGAAATTCTCCCAGTAAAACTTGCATTTTCAATGATGAAAAGCCTGGAAAGATGGTGGAGTTCCTATGGTTATTTAATCTAATAATATTATGTATTATTATATATAAATATTTTAAGAAACTTTAATCTGATTTCACAAGCCCAGATTTTGAAAGTACTTCTGTGTTCATTGAATCAATCCAATATTAACATCCCCATGCCTAAAAGAAGTGTCTGTCAATTAGCCAGATGTTTCCAAATGTTCAGTTCCTTGTCATTATGTGTGCATCTGGTTCCAGAAACATCTAATTGATTGATGGGGCTTTTTCTAGTTTTCATCCACATGTTGAGAATCTGATAAACACGTCTACCTTCACTTCAACATTTTTTACTCCTTTGGTGCATATAATCAAATGAATGTGCACTAATGGTTAACAGGACACAAGGAGGGGCTGGTTGCAAGTAATTACAGGTACTGTTAAGGCTTAATTATAACCATATCTGGCATAAGAAAGTACATTTTTCTAGTAGAAGCAAATGAGGAGTTCAGTTATCATTCAGATTGCATTTTTATCAAACTTGCATTATAGTTTTACTTCATTCATGTCTCCATTTAGATTTGGAAACTTTAATCTGTTTATTGTCTCAACATGCATGTAATAGCAACAGTTTCAGTAGCACTTTGGAGCTGTAGCTAACTGGATCTTAAATTCCTTCATAATGGCAGAGCCATGTGATAAGTTAGTACTGCTCTAAAATTTGTGTAGATAAACTATTTGTTGAAAAGGAAGCAGTGCTTGATGATCACAAAGTAAAGATAGTAAAGTGTATGTTTTATCCCCCTTTAAAATATTTATACTATACTTGACTATATAATTCAATTTTCTTTCAAATGTGTAATGTGAATTGAGAGTATTCCCCTATAGCCTTGACCCCTCCCTTCCCCCCCATCATTTCCTTGTTCCCCCAGACAGTTTCATTTCTATTTTCATGTCTTCTATACTATATGATTTTATGTATCTATAAAGTCTCCAATCAACACACTGAAGACCGTCTACATGTGTCTTTCTACAAAAGACTTATTTAATTTAATATGATGATCTCTGTACCATTTTCCTGTGGCATAATTTCATTCCTGAGGATTTCCCTTCTGACAAGAGTGAGGTAGACTCTAAATGTAATGTTCATTTGCATTTTCTGATAGCTAGTGATATGGAACTTTTCATAATTTTATTGATCATTTGTATTTAATCTTTTGAGAAGCATCTATTCCAGATTTTTGATGCTTAGAATTTTTGGTTCTGTATGTATTCTAGATGCTAATGATCTGTCAGATATATAGCTAACAAAGATTTTCTCATACACATAGGCTGTCTCCACACCTGATTGTTTCCTTTGTTACATGGAAGCCTTTTAATTTCACAAAGTTACAATTGTCAATTGCTGGTACTATTTCCAAAGCAGCTAAAGTCCTATTCAGAGAGTAATTGCTTATACCAGTATTTTGAAGTCTTTCCAATATTTTTCCTCTATTAATTTTGGAATTGTTTTGCATTAAGGTCTTTCAACTGTATGGATTTGATTTTACATACAGGGTAAGAGATAATGATCTAGTTTTGTTCTGTGTGTGAATATCCAGTTTCCCCAGCCCCGTTTGTTAAAAGTGTTGTCCTAAAAAATGTGTTGTCCTTTCTCCAATGTATATTTTTGGGACTTTTGTCAAAATTCAGGTAGTTATAACTATAAGGGTTTGTTTCTGGTTCTCTATTCTGTTCTATTAATCTAGTACCAACTCAACACTGCTTTTATTACTCTAACTGGAAATCAAGTATGGTAATACTTCTGACAGTGTTTCCCCCACAACCCACAGAATTGCTTTGGAGAATTTTTGCTTCCATATGAATTTTAACATTTATTTTCCTATTGCTGTGAAGCATGGTGTTAGGATTTAGAAGAGGATTGAACTGAAATTGTGAATTTCTTTAGCTAGGACAGCCATTTTTACATCAATTCTTCCTCCAAACTACAAGCATGGAAAATGTTTTTTTTATCTTCCAAATGTCTTCTTCAGTTTCTCTCTTTAGTGTTTTAAAGTTTCCATTGTAGAGGACTTTGACTTTCTTAGATTTAATCATGAAAACATTTATAGGCAACTGTGCATTAAATTGTTCCTCTGATTTCTTTCTTAGCATATTTGTCATCGATATACAGAAAGGCTACTGATTTCTATGTTAGTTTTGTACTCTCACACTATTGAGAGTGGTGATCAGCTCTAATAGATCACTAACAGAGTCTTTAGGGTCTCTTGGAAATATAATCCTTTTTCTCTCCTTCTCATGTCTTATTCTTCTAAGTAACAATTCAAGCACTATGTTAAATAAGAATGGAGAGCTAGGCATATTGACGCACACACCTCTAATCTCCGCACTTGGGAAGGAGGCAGGTAGAGTTCTGTGAGTTTGAGACTAACTTAGTCTACTTTGCATAAGAATAGAGAAATTGTTCATGATTTTAATGGAAATGCTTTCAACTTTCTTTTTTTTCTTCATTAAGAAATTTTTTATTCATTTTACATACCAACCACAGATCCCCCTCTCTTCTCTCCTCCTTCCCCCCTCAGCCTCCCTGCTCCAACCCACTCCTCATTCCCTCCTCTGAAAATGTAAGGCTTTCTATGGGGAGTCAGCAGACCTGGTACATTCAACTGAGGCAGGTCCAAGCCTCTCCCCCTGTATCAAGATTATACAAGGTGTCCCACCATAGGTAATGGGCTCCAAAAAGCCAGCTCCTGTACCAGGGATAGATCCTGATCCTACTGCCAGGGAGCTACTAGCAATAGTTGAGAGGGTACCTGAGCTGGCTTACCCCAGTAACCAGATTGGTGAATACCCTGTCAACATACAGCCTTCATCCAATAACTGATGGAAGCAGATGTAGAGATCCACAGCCAAGCATCAGGCCAAGCTCCAGGAGTCCAGCTGAAGAGAGGAAAGATGAATTCTATGTGCAAGGAGCATCAAGATCATTATGGGGAACCTACAGAGTGAACTTTCAACATTGAGTAATGTTGGCTATAGATTCATAGCCTTCATCATTTGAAATATGTTCCTTCTATACTAGTTTTTTCATTGCTTTTATCATGAAGGGAAGTTGGATTTGTCAAAAGCCATTTTTCATCTATTGAAATGACTATGTGCTTTCTGTGTTGAGTCCATTTACATGGTACATGTCATTTCTCAACTAGTGTGTGTTGAACCATCTCCACATTTGTTTGAACCATCCCCACATTTCTTTAATCAAGCTGACTTGATCATGGTAGTTCATTATTTGTAACATGCATCCAATATATGCTTTCTACATAACTACTACTATAATGTGTGCAGCTGTGACCAATTTAGTAGTATAAGATATAATGCCATTGAAATATAAGGATATAAGTCTTTTCAGTATTGTACAGTACAATACAGTTGATCTATAGAGATGCAACCCCCACATTGAAGCCTATTGTCATAGGACTGACATATGTAACTCTAAGTAACACAATCAATTAGGTTAGTCCATAGTTGACATTCTTGCAATATATTTTTGGCAATAGCTTTTGCAAGAAATATAGTAAATTTTTAAAGTTATTACTTAACTAAGAAACAGCTTTCACTGGATTGTCACAAGATTATTGAATGTTTAGTCTTTATCTAGTTGTACTACTTTGAGAGTTTCTGGAAACTTTAAAAGGAGAGCCTATCTGGATGAAGAATGTTACTGAGGACATGTCTTTAAAGGTTAGCTCTGTCCTCACGTCCCCACACCTCCTCCTGCTTCCTAACTGCCATGAATTGAAAAAAACCCACTGCTATCTGACCCCACTGCTCTGATGCTCTCCTTAAGCATATGTGGCCAAGTGACTAGGTACTAAAATCTCTGAAACTGAACCAAAGTAAAACTTCCTTCCTTTGCACTTTTTCCCAGATATTATGGTCACAGCTCTGTAAACTAATATAAAGGTAGATGTAGATGTAACCAACTGTCTTATTAAGTAAGAAACACAGAACCAATGTAAAAGAGAAAGCCAAGAGGTCAGAGCTCAGAGCTAAAATCTCACCCTTCCTCCTGCGGTGGTCCTAGCTCTTTGAAAGAGACCTACTTCCTGTGTGTATGTCTTTTCATAGTCTTTTTGTTCTGCCTTCTCATTGGTTGTAAACCCAAACACGTGACTGCCTCGTCACTGTATGTACAGCCCCCCAAGTCTTAAAGGCATATGTCTCCAATGCTGGCTGTATCCCTGAACACACAGAGATCTACCTAGCTCTTCTACCAAGTGCTGGGATTAAAGGCGTGTGACACCACCGCCACACTCTTGCTATGGCTCTAATAGCTTTGACCCCCGGGCAACTTTATTTATTAACATACAATCAAAATCACATTTCAGTACAATTAGAATACCACCACAGGTAGAAGATGTAGAAATTATATAAAACTAAAAGCATTTCTGTGTGTGTGTGTGTGTGTGAGAGAGAGAGAGAGAGAGAGAGAGAGAGAGAGAGAGAGAGAGAGAGAGACTAAGTTTGAGTTATACAAATTTATATTGAAGAGGTAGGGGCATGTCTAGAATTTG
This sequence comes from Peromyscus leucopus, assembly GCF_004664715.2. NCBI lineage: Eukaryota > Metazoa > Chordata > Mammalia > Rodentia > Cricetidae > Peromyscus > Peromyscus leucopus. The sequence continues at coordinate 29,310,751 of NC_051079.1, read as the reverse complement.
GAAGTTATGATGGTTAGAAAGATTTTAAAGAGATGAACCAATGATGAAGCCAGAAGGGAATAGTCCCCTGCACTTCTATATTCTGGCTGTGGTATAGAATTTAAAAATAAAGATTGGAATGAATATATAAAATAACACTTTGAGGATGCCCTAACACCTGATTCACTTATGCATGACACAATTCCAGAAAAATCAAAGGGCCAAAAGTCCATACAGGACCCCTGACTCCAGCATACTTTCACATCACTGCAAATGTTGGCTGCTCTGCTTGGAGTCCAGTTTCTAACTTTCTACAATGACAAAATGAATTTCGAGCAGTGTAACTTTGCTCCTCATTCAGATGACTCCTGCTGCATCTTCCTTAGACAGTTCACCCTGAAGCAGACAGCTACAGAAAGCATTGCATTAGCTGATCTAACCAACAGAGAGCCAGCCCCTGCTCCAGAGTTCTGACTTGTGGAAAGACTAGGTATAGCAATAAGTTTGGGTTCATGGGAACACTGTTTATAAAGTCAAATCCAACTGTCAAAGCAGGAGTATCTGTAGTAAATTTAAGAGAATCTGCTCCTGAAGAGTCCTCTGCTCTAGCTACAGAAGACAAACCAAGAGTATCTACAAATACTGAGTCAAAATCTTCATATTTAACCCAGCAAGGAAGGCGCTATTGGCAGTAAAAAAAACACCCAAGAGAAAAAGCAGTCACCTTGTATGGAGACTGTGACATTGTGTAGACAGAAGTTTTCCTGTGTCCCGCCCAGTCTGCAGCCGCTCAGACCCAAGTAAACACACAGAGGCTTAAATTAATTAAAACTGCTTGGCTATTAGCTCAAGGTTACTACTGACTAGCTCTTACACTGAAACTCAGCCCATTTCTATTAATTTATATGTTGCCACGTGTTCCTATACTTCCTGCCTGGCTACTGGCCAATCAGCATTTTATTAAACCAGTGTACAAAAGCATTATCCCACAGCAACATTGGGAGGCACCGAGCAGATCCAACAATTCAAACAGTCACTGTTTTATTTTATTTTATTTTATTTTATTTTATTTTATTTTATTTTATTTTTCCAAGGTACCTGAATACAGAGACTAGAATGTGATTATTTCCAGGTGTCTATAGCTGCAGGTTAATCAACATGTTTCATCCTCTAGAAACTACTAGATTGAAGAACACACAATTATCATTTCAATGAGAACAATCCCCCTCTTAACATGTGGGTCAGCCCTTCTGAAACAGCCTTAGAAAGCAGAATATCCTGTCTCTGAATGTTTCCTTAATTAAGGTTGACACAACCTCAAAAAATATCTCAAGGGTAAGATAAACAAAGATTGATAAAGCAGTCATAGGAGGCATATGCAGCCACTGACAAATGAACATAGATGTAAGAATAAAAATAGTGTTGGATTTTGGCATGCATAAAATACTATGCAAGACACTTACATCAAGGACAACATTTAATACTTAAAGTTACACCACAGTAGTATAAGTACGATTACTTCCCTTTTTTGTGGAAGATAAAACAAGGTGCTAGGGAAGTTTAAGTTTAAAAAATTTCCCTAAGGTCACAAAATCTGTTATTTCACATTGTCTCAACTTGACTGTCTTGGAACTATATTTCTGAAAGTTCATTTATCTGTGTGGTTCTAGTTAGAGTGAATTACAAACAATACTGGGTGTAACTTGAGGGATAAAATATGTCAGTCATTTTACTACCAGCACTTTTAGGTTGAGAGAGATGCAAATAATTCACCTTTTTCCTTCCTTTAATCTGAATCCAAGTATTACTGCTGACTTGAGTATAGCAGCAAGTCTAGACCTATGGCTAGATGCCTCACTGAAATTCCATTAAACCTAGACCAGCAAAAGGAAAATAGAGCAATGTTTCAAAGCCTTCTACATGAGTGGGTCCCAATTCTACTCTAACAGCTGCATATCCCTAAATTCTCACAGACTCCAACTCAGCCTCATACCCCACAATGACTCATCCATGCTGGTCAGTTTTCTCTCATAAATATTTGAACTTATTGTTCTCTATTGAATAAAATATACCTACTCTAATGTATAGCATGAGTCTGTATTCCAATTAGCTTAAGCAGAATATAGAGTTATATAATTAGATAGAGCTAGTATGTTGATATGGACATACATACACACATACACAAATATATATATATATATGCATACATATATTGCATACATATGTGTATGTTCTGGAATATATATATTCTAGAATATATAGATACATAACAATTATATATAACAATGTGATCTGAAATACACACACACACACACACACACACACACACACACACACACACGTGTATACATGAAACAGTTCACTGTTAGGCACCTTGCAGCTAAGACAATTTCAGGGTTTCCTTGTTTGAATTCTTCTATTTTGCCTAGAAAAAACTATAAGGTTTTGTAACACTTTCTCTCACCAGTAACTTGTTTGCTGGTATTTTCAAGAAACCCACAGATCAGAGATGAGGTGCCATTGGTAAGCCACATGTCAAATGCTCCTAAATGATGTAATTGGGAATGCTATGCCCTGTGGTGATATTTTATTTGTGCTCTAACAAATAAAACTTGCCTGAAAATCAGAAGGAGGAGCAAGCCACTAGTTAAACATAGAGGTCTGGAGGTCTGTACAGACAGACAGGAAGTGATAGAGCTGGGCAGAGAGAGGAAGTGATAAGGCCAGGTGGGGAGAGGAGCTCATTCTCTACAGGTGGAGGATTTCATAGGGGTAAGAACTAGTGGCTTGCTGCTCTGCCTCTGATCTTTCAGCTTTTACCTCAATATCTGGTTCTGGGTTTTTTTTTTAATCAATAAAACCATTTAAAACTTTGTGCCATAATGCCCACAGAAACATTAGTATATATGCTCCTGTTTTTATGATACCAGCTTCTCTGACTCTGGTACATAAAGATTATATGTCTCCATGTACAATGTCTAACTCATGCTAATGTACAGAACAATCTCTTAAGCATTAGAGGGGTCTTTGAGTATTACAGAACCTAGTGGGTACTGATAGAAAATCTTTCACAGAAGGGTTACATTGTGAATGTCCAAGCTAATTATTTTCAGAAGGCAGATTTCTTACATTCCTCTTTCTTTCTTCTTGGCAGGCCTTGAATCTTAAGTTATCACCTCTGAATTTTGGACAAATGCCCTGATATGTAATTACATTCCTAGCACACATTTTGGTAATATTCTTCATCTCTAAAAGATTCAAAGCCATACATATTATTTTAAAAAAGGAGATAGCAAATTGTGTTGCCTCTTCAGATACCCACAGGTATCCTGGAGGAAAATACAGTGTAAATGAAAACATTGGAGAGAAGGTACTATGTAGATTTCAGTAAGTATATCACTAAATATTTGAGAATTTATTGAACACTTACTCATCCTCCTAAGGACTGACTTGTCTTGTTGAGCAGCTTTGAGCAGGTAGGCAGAGTCAGAAAAATCTAAATGGACAATTAATGGAGATAGATCTTAGATCCACAACATAAAATCCATCTAAGGGACTCAGACTAGAGAAATTAGTGCAAATTTTGGTGTTGTGAGATTTGAGACACTAGTGTTGGTATGTTCATAATCAGAACTTTTGTGTTCAAATTCTGATAACATTTACAGCTAATTAAGGTTGTGGCTATTTGCTAAGCACTAAATGAAATGTTTGAATGCATGTTTCCATATAGTTCTATTAAAACACTAGTCACAAAAGTTAAAAGCAAGTTTGACTCAAAACAAATGTAATAATATTTCCATGCCACCCTTCTAACCAGGATGTAACCTCCTGGAAGACAGATATTGCCACTGTAATTTTCTTTGCATTGCAGGTAAAGAGACTTAAAAAAGAAAAAAAAAATGACTCAAGTCCACTGTCTTAGGCTTCAGGTAAAAGATTCTTTCTATTCTTCTGGAAGTGTCTAGAAATAGCCTTCCCAGCTTTGTTCATCAAAGACTAGACCACTGGATAGGTTATATTATTTGAAAAAAAAATTCAAGCTATCATCTACTTTGTTTACTATCATATGCTCTATTTATAGCTGCCACAATACTCTACTGTAGAGACAATCTTAGGTTGAGAGCCTCCTAAATGAGGATAGTCAGACACTGAGCCCTACAATAAAAAACACATTGGAAGAGGATCTGTACAAACAACATCATGAGCTCTCTGCTTTTCAAAACTCTCACTCTTAATCCTCCAATACATTCCACTTTAGTTAGCCATTCTGTTTACATTAGCTGCACCAGTGAAAATCATGCAGACTATTATACAAGAATATATGCTAATAATTATGCAAATATTCTCTCAGCCAGACAATAAAATCCTCATGAAGATTTAAGAGGAAACTATTATAAAATAGAATGTAGAGAAAATGAAAACCATTTCACTGCAGTGTTGTAGCAGTATTTTCTTACATTTAAATATCTGATCTGGGATTTGTTAAAATAACTTAGAAGGGTCTGTACCTAAGAAACTGTGGAAGAAAGGATATATCAGTGATGAAATAAAAACAATAGACATTGGAGAAACAGTATATAAGTATATAGAGCTAACGATGCAAAAGTCTTTGACATGGAATTTCCTACATTCAGGTCACTGGGTTACAAGATTCTTGAGAGCAGGCCTGTCCTACATCTGTGTCTTCAAATACTTGATAGATGTTTGGCTATTAAAAAATGAGTGGCATTTGCATTAGTACCCTTCTCTTGCTATGATAGGTACTATTACTAAAACCAACTTAGAGAAGAAAGAGTTTGTTTAAGAGACTAATACATTATTCATTGGTATAATTTGTATTTTCTTAGCTCCCTGTGAGGTTGAGTTCCTAAAATATTGAAACTTAGGTGGGTTTTGTCTTTATATGCAGCATTATTTTGACGTAGTAATGTGTGCTGATTTAGCACCTCCTTTAAGAATGCATTAATGTTTCTCGTAGTTCTTCTATACATCCACCCATCTATCCATTCACTATCCATCCATCTATGTGGATAGCAACAGTCCTTTGTTGAGTTCATCTATACACATGTTCTGTGCTAAGGTAGTTCTTCACATTCTAAGAACTACCAAGCATTGTATCACATATATGATAAGTGTATGGACTGAGATAACATGGAAAAGCATAGACTTAATGTCACTTAAACATGACTTGTTCATTATTTCTGGAAATCAAAATTTGATTGCAAAATGACAATGCATCACTTGATGACCACCACACCAATGATCAGGTAGAAGTCAACGCCAGTGGAAATAAGTACCTTTCTGAGTCAGGGTGAGGAACAGCTCTTAGGTCACTTCAGTTTTTCATTTTCTAGCACACACATCCTCAATTCAATGTCTTATTAAAGCAGATTCCCCTGCAACATGGAACTGGCAGGCCCTTCATCTTGTACCTTATTTGCTGTAATTCTATCACTGAAATCACAGGAAGACCTTATTGTAAGGTGACATTTTCTTGTCCATAAAATGATCCCACTGCAATGACAGACAGCATCTAAAATGTTCATAGGCTTAGCACTGGAGGGAAAAATAATCGATTTGCAGGAAAGGCAAAAAAATATTCTACAGAAAATAACAGCAGGCAACTGAGCCCACTGAGACATTGAGACATCGAGACCAGTTAGAGAAAAGAATTCCTATAATTCAGCAAAATTATCTCCCTGCTTCTGTTAGACCTATTGAAGAGAACAAGCATTCCCTGCAGTATCCAAGAAGATACTGGCTATAAACAAAGAGATGGGGCAGATTGAAATTGGACTCTGTGGACAGTCATGGAATGACACTTGAAGTTACTTTCAGTAAATTGGCAAATGTGTGAATTCAATCAATCCTTAACAGGGGACTAAATCACATAAGGAGATATCTGTTTCTTGACTTGCATTACTAACTCATGAGAAAGCTTTTTAATAGAACTTACCACTTTCAAGTCTTCTCTTTAGTGACAAAGCTTCCTTTTGCTTTTTATCCCCTAATTTAAGCCTATGAATCTAGTTGATTCTGATTCTCCTGAGCTCTAAGCATTCCCTGGCATGAAAAACTCATCATTGAGTCCCTGGGATTCTACCAATCAGAGAGCCAGATGGCCCGGTGGAATACAGGGCAGGGATTTTCACAGTGACCAGATCATCTGTGGTTTCTGTGGCTGCTAACAACTCAATCAGAACTATGTGATGCAGAAGGAAAGCTCATTCTGGCTATGCATGGTATGCACATCTGATGGGAGGGACTTCTAGACAAGAGATTCCTGTATTTGAATCCCAATTCTAACCTTACTAGGGAAGTAAAGCCACATTACTTTATTTGACTAGTGAATGTTCCCATTTCCCCACCTACAAAGTGTGTTTTATAATGTTATACCAGGGGTTAATTATAGTAACTGGTGAGAAAGTAGATATGTAGTTCAGTTGATAGTGTTCCTTCCCAGCATGTACAAAGCCCTGGGTTCACTCCCCAGCACCATATAAATCGAGTCATGTTGTCATAAATACATAATCCCAGCAATCAAAAGGGGAAGGTAGGAAGACCCCGAAGTTCAAAATCACCCTCAGCCACATAGAACAAGTTTGAAGCCAGCCTAGGCTACAGGAGACCCTGTCTCAAAACAAAACAACCAGAGAGGGAGTCCTATACTATGTCTGTAAAATACTGGTTAAATGAAAAGCTCTACCTTATTGTGGCTTTTCAACACTAAAATTATATGTCCATCTCCTTAATAAGTTAAAGTCTTCCAAACTGGCAGTGCATACACAGCAGCAAGCAAGACAGAATGATGTAATCAAGCCCCACTGTGAATTCCCTTACTGTTTTTTTCTACTAACACAACTGGTTTTCAATATTTGGTCTTAGAACAAAAAAATTGCCCCTTTATCAGTACAGATACTGTTTGTTTATGGGGAATGACTAATATCTTATGGACATTCTTTCCCCATAGATTTATCTTGACTCCCAGCAGTCAGTTTCCTGTGTATTTCACTCAACTTGATAGAGCACAAGAAGGTGAGTATCTTCAGATGATTTGTCAATATCAGCTGATGTTTTCTTGTCACAGATAAACAGCCTGTGCCATGAATCAATAGTGTGTCAGCAATGCTGTCACAGTCCCCACTAATGTGTGTGTGGTGTGTTGACAGCTGATTCATTACTGTGAATGTCTGCAAGTGGTAAGCAGCTTAGCTATTCGAGGACTACTACTCTGTACCTCTTTACAAAGTAAGACATTTGTTTAACAGGCAGCCAGGAGCATGGCCATGGCTGTTCTTTCCTCACAACAGCAGACGGCTCCACTGCATCCTATTCCAGCTGCACGTTTCCATTGAACCAATTAGCAGAAATCCATCCAGGCTGCGCAGCTTTGATTACACAGATGGGCCCAAACAACACACTGATCTTTCTGTTTGAATCAGAGTCACACAATATCCTGAACCAGGTCCCCGAAATCAGCACTTTGTGTACTCTAGCAACTAGGACAGAGCAAAGAGCAAAGCAAGCCAAGGAACTCCCATGGGTCAGTGGTTTTTCTCTCTCTGTCTCTCTGTCTCTGTCTCTGTCTCATCTCTGTCTCTCTTTCTGTCTCTGTCTCTGTCTCTCTCTCTCTCCCAATTCAATCCTATATATAGTGCTCCTGATCCCAAGCTATCAGCATCTCTAATCCAAACTGAGGAGACAGTGCCCAGTGAGTCTGTCCATAGACCTTCATGGTCATCTTCAACCATCTGTGTGGCAGAAGCACAGTGTGATAATTTAGAATGTAGGTCTATAATTTAGACAAATCTTTTTTTCCTGGCCCCTTCACACACCATCAACATTACCTTTGCAAGAATTTTGTGTTCTGCCTCCTAATTTTAACATAGAGATCACACTAATAAAACTTGGGTGGTATGAGCACTCAATGAGAAAGTGTATGTAAAAATGTAACTCGAATCCTGGTGCTAAATAGATCCTAAAAATCTGCAGAGTATTATTTGGAAGAAAATGGGAACCATAAAGAGATAATATGATAAGACTTCCAGGTCTGGTCTGTTCCATTGTAAGGCAGAACTGACCACAATGTTTTGGTGTGCAGAAAAGCAGTCAGTCATTTACATGATTTGGCCCAACTATGTACAAGCCATCTCCATTTCACATTGTATATATATTAGAAAAAAATTAAACTTTATTATTAAAAAGAAGTTCCAAATAAAAAAACTATCAAATACCAGAATTAACAAGACTCAAAGACTATACAACTCAATAGACAACTACAGCTCAAGTGGACACGTTTGGAATGAAAGCTGTGGAGCTTCACAGTGGATTTTAGTCTTCCAATATTGAATATATTTTATGCAATCATTTACCAAAAAGTTAGAATCTTTTCTTCTGATTTAGGATAGCAATAAGGGAAGGAGGAAAACATTTTCAGATTCTGTGTGTGATTGCTGATATTAGTGCAATTCCTACCTAGATGACACTTAACATGTGGTAATAATAATCAAGCCACTCCATTACTGTTTGACTCATTGGTATTACAGACACATGCAAAAGAAATTCATGTAAACACTAAAATCAAGTTCTGCAGTGTCTGTTCCTTCAATACCAAGTTTCTATTTCTATCAAATTTATCAACATATTCTAGAAAGGAAAAATAAACATATCGCCATTGTCACACTCTCTTAAGAACTCTGTAGGTTGATCAAGAGGGATTTTTCCAGCCAGGCACAGCAGTGCACCCCTTTAATTCCAGCACTCAAGAGGCAGAGACAGGCAGATCTCTTGGAGTTCAAGGCTAACCTGGGCTCCATAGGGAGTTTCAGGACAGTGAGACCCTATCTCAAAAGGAAAAAAAATTATTTTACCATCATCAAGAGAGAGGATAAATGCTTAGGCAAACAATTTGCTCAAATCGTGTACCTAGCACTGCCCATAATCATATAAGAGAGGACTGCCTTCCTGTCCCTTGCCTTGCAGAAACCTGTATACAGGAATGCACACAAGAAAATAAAGCAAAAAGACTATCAACATGAGATCACAAACTAAATATCCACTCAGCCTATGTCTACCAGTGCTGTTTAAGCCAAAGAAACAGGCCTCAGACATGCTTGACACAAATCCTTTAAGAAGACCCTTACTAGCAGGGTGTGGTAGCATATACTTTTAATTTCAGCACTTGAGAGTTGGGAGGCAGAAGCAGGTAGATCTCTGTGAGTTGGAGGCCAGCCTGGTCTACAAAGTGAGTTCCAGGACAGCCAGGGCTGTCCCAAAACAAAACAAAAAGACTCTTCCTTAACATGCCAAGCTTGTGCTGTGGGTATCTGCTTGGTGGTATTAGAGGCAGGTAAAGCTCTGGAGAAAGGGTTGGAGTTGAGCCACCATGGAACTGCTCAAGTAAAGAATCTGTGAACTGATCAAAGTTTTTCAGACAGCAGGAAAGCAATAGATTTTCAGCTTAACAAAGCATCCTTCCCCTAGAGTATGTCACTTCTTGCTTCTGTTTGGCTTCCAATTCCTTGTTCCTTGGTAGTTAGGAATCAATGTCGTTTGCAATGTGGTCCCTGAAGATCAATCTGCAAAATGAAGCAACTCATATCACTCCTGAATCCCCACAGCATTCCACCTACTGATTCCCACTCATATTACTTCTGAATCCCCATAGCATTCTACTTACTGATTCCCACTATCTTAATTAAATAACTGAAAGTTGGAGGCTTGGTAAGAGATATATGAAATTTCTAATTATAATTTAAGTTAAAATGTTTATTTAAGTAATTATTTTGAATGCTGAGGTTCATTGTTAGTAATCTGAATTGTTCCTACAATTTTGAAACCAGAAAGATGTAATCTTTTGAAAGAATATGAAGAGCATCTTTGACTTATTATATTTACTATAATTTGCTTCAAATATTATATGAAAATATAATCAAAATGTGGACACTTTGTATAAAAGTATGTTTTCAGTCCAGATTGTTACTATGGTTAAAACCAAATTAATTTGTTACAGTATTAATTATAACAGAATGGTTAGCAGTTTGGCTGAAGTAAGTCAAGAAAATTGGAAGAAGGAGTATAAAATGATCAGTTAGTTACACATTTCTTCATTTTGTTATTTATTTTCATTTTGCTATTGTATTTGTAAAGCGTGCATATAGAAACAATGATAATTAAATGCAGCCTTCTTGGTATATTTCAAACTGTCCATTATCTAAAAACCAGCACTTTATACATTCTGGTTTTGTGGCGGTGAAGGTGAAGCTTTGATAGAAGAACATATTTTAGCCAATCATTTGAAAGCTTGCTATAAACTTTTAACAACTTAGAACTTGGCATTCTGACTTCCATGTTCACTTGGCGAAGCTTTATAAAATATTAAGGTAGGGCCTGAATACAGTTAGTAACTACCTAACATAAGTCTCAAATCCCACTAATATAAATCTAAACATAACATGTATATCTAACAGTAGGATTATCAGATACCTGAGGGGAATGGAAGCTACTTTGCCTTCATACCGGGGTCCTGAGCTGGAAGGACCACTCAGCAAGGGTTTCGGATCTCCTTAGGTTAGAGTTTTCCCTGGATTTTCACCTTCCTGTGTTATCACAACTTTGATGTTTAAAGTCTGACTCCAGACCCCTGGAGATTAAGAACTGGCTTCAGGCTACCCAACTCAACTCATAACTCATAACTGGGCAAGATAAAGAGTTCTATGCCTAAGTCCCCTGACAGCAGGTTAGAAGTCTGTTATCAGTAAGGCAGGGGATCCAAAGAAAAATCATGGGCTTTGGTGCTAGAGTTGAAGGTCTGAGTTAAGCAGGACAAATGATGTTTGGTTCCATTTAAGGGGAAAAGAGGATAAATATTGTTCAGAGTTCAGAGGGCAATGTGTGCTTATTATATATTATGTGCTGTTTGCTCCCAAATGGCATCTGCATTTTAGGAAGACCTACATATGCTCCACAGAAGGTGTGTGCTAAGCATGAGGCTTGCAGGTGATCTTCCTGTAGGGAAACATGCTAAAGGGTCCCAAGAAAGTCTAAAGCCACAATCAAGGGACCACCTGAAATCACAACCAGTGTGAATGTGTCCCCATATATGTTTCCCCAAAATGCTTGGCTAACACTAATTTATCCACCCCCAGGACTGGATTCTCTTACCCTGATGTTTGAAAAGCCATGGACTTTCTTTCAAAAGCTTCATAACCAAGAGAGAATGGACCTAGCTGTTGGTGGAGGCTCTCCCCTCAGTGACAGTATTAGCAGTTTCAGTTACCCCCAGCTGCCTTCCAGAGGGTAGGCAAGATTTCTGCATGGTAAGTATGGCAATCACCCCTAGCCTAGTCCAATTTCTGTCTCCAGGTTTAGGGTGTCCGGATCCTATGCCTATCTTGGTCCAGCCACAAAATAAAAAAGGGGTAATTTCTTAATCTAAAAGAACTGTGCATATTTGCTTCAAATTTTGTATCTAATCATGACTTAATTTAATTTCTATGCAGCCATTTTTCACAAACCAAGGGGGCATTCATTGTTATCATAAACATCAAATGAAAGCAAGTATAAAATGATAATATTTATTAACTGTCTACTTCTTCACCTAGGCTGTGTGTGCTAACTAAAGAAATTCAAAGAGAATGCATTTTGTGTGTGCGTGTGTGTGTGTGTGTGTGTGTGTGTGTGTGTGTGTGTGTGAAACAGGCTCTGTAGAAGAGTGAAATGCGAAGACTATCAGGAGAGTGAGGTTCCTATTCTGACTGCACTGTTTGCTGTGTGCTGGTAGCCAAGTAGCTTTACGTCAGGCAGCTTGTGTGTAACAGACAGACATCAATATCTACTTCACTGAGCTAGGATGAAGCCTAAATAGAGCCATGGAGTATCTAACAAGTACTGACATGAGCACAAATGTTAACTCTTTACTTGCCCTTTATTTTCCCAATGATAAAGAATTATAGAGCCCTGTATGATTTGCACAAGGTCCCAGGTGAGTCCCATGTGTCAGGACAGGAATCTGTATCCTTGACAGTCAGAGCCATTCCCATCCACCACTTCTCTCGATGTACTCTTGTTCAGGACACATTTGGCTAAGCAGCTCTTTCAGGTTCGTAGAGCTGGCCGCACAAGGAATGATGCCAGCCTGACTCTAAGGTAATGAACTTAATGTTTTCCCACAAGTCTGCCTTGCTTAAATGTTTAGACTAATTTTGACTCAATGTATGCTTAGGGTCCCATTCTGCAATGGGCACTCATCTATTTTAATGAAGTGGAATTTTGTGCTATGAATCATTGTGGAATTAACTAAGCTACCATCTCCTTCCATCAAGGAATCTTCCCTGAAGATCAAGAAAATCTGTCGCCGGGTGGTGGTGGCACACGCCTTTAATCCCAGCACTCGGGAGGCAGAGGCAGGTGGATCTCTGTGAGTTCCAGACCAGCCTGGTCTCCAAAGCGAGTTCCAGGAAAGGTACAAAGCTACACAGAGAAACCCTGTCTCGAAAAACAAACAAACAAACAAAAAGAAAGAAAGAAAAAGAAAAATTTATCATTTTTTTCATACTCATTTGGAGGTTCAGTGTACACACTTGTTGGCATATCACACCATTCACAATTACTGGCTTGTGTTTGTAATGCTCGTGTTGGCAACATTAGCATATAAGAATGAAAGATCCTTTGCTGTGGGAGAATCCCCAAGTACTGTAGACATTTAAGCAGCCCCCTCTACTCAGTAGATGCTCATAGCTTACATCTTTCTCACTGCCCAAGCCAACCAGGACAACTACAATTGCAGACGTTGTGAATGTCCCTTAGGAAGCACAGATGGTCCAGTTTAGAGCCACCGGTAGACATAATTTCAAAGGGCCCCTAAGTACTAGCTTTTCAGTCTCCCTTTTCACCTCAAAATAGCTCGGAGTGGAAGGTGGATGAGGCTTGTGGCTTTAAATAGCCATGAGATGACACTTGGCGCTTGGCCTTTGCAGTCAGCAGGCTGCTGGAGAGCGTAGAGCTCCAGAGGCCCTGGTCAGAATGATCACTGGCTGCCTGTCAAAGCCTAAATCTCCTCTCTTGTCTTTCCTAATTCTTAAACACATTCCCCAGTGGCAAAAGGTGGGGGCCGTATTCTTAGGGCAGTGAAGTAAACTGTTTCCTTTCACTTTCATTGTTTGGATGGATTTAACATTAGGGAAGAAATCAGAAAGGAAACTATGAAACCAAGCAAGAAGGAAGAGGACCACAATTGTTTTCTGAAGAATGGACTTAATAATACCTCACTTACGTAAAAGGTCTACCTTTAAAACAAGAGAAACACTAAACTTTACTGTCACCTTATAAACAGTAAAGTTTAACAGCATTTATCTCTAGAAAGGAATTGAAGTGGTTTTTACTACTAGTTTTTATTTTCTGGAAGAATTTTTTTATATTAACAGGTAGGCACTATATTGGGTAGGGGAAAAAAAAGAAACCGAAAGCTCAGAAGGATGCACATGAAAATGATAATAGCTATTGATACTTTCCAGTTTCTAATATTTTTACTGCTGACCTTCCTCCACTTGTGACCGGCTTATAACTTGATGAAACCCCTGATGGTTGGAAGTATCTAAAGTTGAGAATCATTTACTATATCTCTCCTCTTGAGTGCCACAGTGAAGCAGTTGAGGGCCCCCTGTTTCTCTTCAGGATCCCATGGCTTGGTCTGTCATCTCTCAGCTATCATTAGCCCTGATCATAGTGAAAAATCCAAATTACAAGTCGTTTTTCAGCTTCATAGAGAGGGATAAATGCTGAGCCATGATAACCGGAAGACTGCACTATGGAATGGTATTAAGCTGTTATACTGAATTCTGTTTATTGACTATCCAAGGCAGGAAGTAAGATATTGCTGGCCTTTCTGAAGCCCTCTTCCTGTGCCCCTCCCCCACCGCACTCGTTCTTCTGCGATGGTAGCTGCTGTCCTCATTTCTAGCATCGTAGCTTAGTTTTGGTATTTGGAACATCACACAAAGGGAAGGATCAAGTGTGGTATTTGTGTTTCCACAATGAAACTTTTAGTGGGTTTTCTAGATAATACTAAACAGGTTTCACAGTAGCTGGAATTCTTTGTCCTCCTAGCAACAATGTATGTATGAGAGTTTCCACTCTCATTACTAAAGTTTAGTATACTCAGCCTCTTCACTGCTAGCATCTTAAAAACTCATGCTGCTGCTGCAACTAGTCATTCTTTAATTTACTTGTAGAAAGGTAAAGGTATGTTGTAATCAGAAAATTAAAATTACAAAATCATATCTATTACTATTAATGTATAACCAATATATATTACACAAGTGCGTATGAGTGCATTAATAGTTTATAATATTTGACATTGATTCATGTATATTATAGCTAATTTATGTGATAAAAACAAACATTTTACCTACATGAATAAATGTATAGAGAAAATGAAAAATATAGGATGAAATACCAACTATGGAGATATCTAATTGTTATTTTATTGCCTTATTTTGCTTATATTTCACTGCTAAATTTTTATATTGAGAAAAGCAATGTATCTAATGCCAATGAATTTTCTAATGTATTAAGGACTTTTAAAAAGATTTATTTTATTTTTAAATAGTCATTTTATTTTAAATTTTGTATACATTCGTGGCTGCAGAGGGGTATGTGCAAGTGAATGTAAATATGAGTGTAGGCCAGAAGAGCACACCAGATCCCCTGGACCTGGATTTATAGGCAGATGTGAGCTGCCTGGTGTGGGTGCTGGGAGCTGAACTCCTTTCCTCTACAAGAACAGGAAGTACTCATAACCACTGTACCATCTTTCCAGCCCAACTATTTTTTGTTCATATTTGTCTTCGTTGTGGTCATTGTTGTAGAGCAACCAGCTTCCCATGCACCCCTTCCTCCCCAACCTCTCTTTGCCTTTGAGGTTATCACTGTTCACTTCATCACAGTTACAGAAGAATGTTCCTCAAGTTTAATGCATGGAGTACCGCTGGGATCTACCTATTCAGACTCAGATTCAACAGGATTTGGTTGGGGCAGGAAGGGTTGGTCCTGAGAGCTTATAACTCTAGGTAATTAATCCACAAGATTTGTCCTGAAATACAAAGTCAGAAGCTGCTTTATCGCAGCCCCCCTTGCCCATTTTCTGCCTCTTTGGAGGCTTCTCTGAGAAATTCACAATGGTACTATTACAACAGAAACAACACTAGGTTTGGAGAGAGGAAAAAACCCCCAAAGAAGGAAAGTTTATGATGTTATGTCAATGAAGGTGGGTCCAGAAAAATCCCTGAAGTCATATACCAAAGGAATATAGTTATTTGCCTTTTTATCATTTTGCCATTCTCTCTATTTTAGTATTTCTGCATTATCAGAGCTTTGCACCTGTTGATACTCCTCCCACTCTGCCCTTATGCTGACCAAACACTTTCAGGATTCTGTCAATTAAGATAGATCACGTGGATCTGGGGCTCTTTTTGTTTGTTCATTTTCATATCCTGGGGCTAAGATGACTATTATTAATATGTCATGAATGAAAATTAATTTTCTCCTTTCAAAGAAAACACTTCTCATATGTCATGTTTCGGTTAACACATGTTTATTAATGGAAAAATTACACCAAAAAACAGTTTATATTTAATTTTGCTAACTCTTAATCTGCTATAACTCCACCATTTCCTCAAAGCACTGTAGAGGCCAATTTATCCTGCCAATTTGTAGGACATATAACAGCTAGCCAGGCCTGTGATAAGTTATGTGATAGGACACAGAATGTGGTTATTTTCAAGTCTCAAACTTTTGCTTCAGCTTTTAGAAACATTAGATGAAGAAAACTTCCCATCAAAAATTTTAAAGTGCAAGAAAACATTGTGAAAATCATCCTGCTGTTAGCATAAGCCTGGACTTTACAAAGGAACCCACTGGTAGCCAGCTCTTTGAAGGATAAGTCCAAGTAATTGCTACAACATTCATTTGCTCTAATAAACAAATGTACAGCCCCTGTATGCAGATCTGGTTATTATTAATGTGTCTCTTTTCCCCTTCAAATGCTGTCATATTTGCTAATGCCAGGTGTAGAGAGAACAGGGCATTTACCTTATTTAAAAAACTTCCTCAAGTCTATTATATTTAGCTACCAAGGGCCACTCTTCCTACAGGCAAATGGATAGATCACAACCTTGGGGCTGGTTTTGCCCCTTCGAATTTCCAGCTAAGTTTCATATCTTCCCTGCCTTGCCAATATGTTACCTTCTGTTCACATTAAAGATAAGACAGAAACTCCATGTGAGTTTGTGAAACAGAAGATGGAAGAGATTACCCAAGAAGATCTCGAGGTAGTATGGAAAATTCCTTGGCCAAGCTACACAAGTGTGGACACTAGCAGGAAACATACTGAAGAGCATGAAGAATCAGAGCAGCTTCTCCATTTACATTGGCTTTGGAAAAACACACTCAGAATATGTATAAGTTCTACCATCACCCGATTCACTTCCTCTCTGTCCTTCCTTTCATATCAAGGGGACCTCAGATGAAGGCAGTCTCAGATGGTGACTCTGTGGGAATCTCCAAAGCTTCTGCTCTGCCTCCAAATGGGAGACCAGGAATATCTTAGGTGAAGACTTGTAGAGAAGAAGGCTGGCAAAAGTCCAAAATCATAGACAGGTATAGCCCTCCAAGTCCTCACAGCAGAGCAGACATGGAAACCAAGAGAACCTGTGTGCAGCAGTGGTAGAAAATACACTGTAATATAGTGTTCTATCCATGTTTCTCTCTCTCCCCTCCTCTCTCTGTGTGTTTGTGTTTGTGTGTGTTTCTGTCACTATCTATCATCTATCTATCTATCTATCTATCTATCTATCTATCTATCTATCTCTCAATCTATGTATCTCAATATGTAGGAAAATCAAATGGACTGAGAGGAGGGGAGCAGAAATCCACAGATGGAAGTGGAGATTCCAGGAGAATGGAGAGAAGAAAAGCTAAGTTTGGCCTGATATGGTGGTGCATACCTGTAATCCCAGAATTTGGGGAACTGAGGCAAAAGAACCTTGAGTTCAAGGCCATCCCATGCTACACAGCTTACTCTTTCTCAAACCAATTTCCAATAAAAATGAAAAGAAAGAATGGAATGAAGGAAGAACGAATGAAGGGGGAGGAGGGTCTGAAAGAGTAAGAAAGACAAAGCTTTCTTTGTGTCATGAAGTACATGCAGCTGTGTGGCTTTAGGTCTCAGAGACACCAAATTTAATTGATTCATATTACCCACCATAGATGTGTAGCAGGTAAGAGCTCACTAACACATGTGCGCTCAGACCTGGTTACAGAGTAGCAGCATTTCATACCAGCTAAAGAAAAGACACATCAAGGTGGTCCTGGGGAAAGAGAAAATCAAGGGGGAAGGTCGAGTTTCACACTAGACTTTGGCTTGAGTTCTTTTCTCACATGGCTGCTAAGGACCCACAATGGCTCCAGGGGAGCTCTCTGGCATTCTGAACATTTCAATGGCACGCACTGCTTGGCCTCTGCTGACATACTATAATTTTGTGGACTTACAAGATGAGGATGGCTTATTTAAGGCTGAAGCTGTCTTGTCTGGAGAGGAACTTTTGCTACCCTCCTGTTGGGATAAACACCCACCATGACCTCTTTCAGTGGCAACTGCCATTGAGGCTGGGATTGATGGGAGCTCTGCGTGTTATATAGACATGGAACGAAACAGTGCCTTTGAACTAAAATTAGAGGGGAGGAGAAGTATTCTCTGTGAAGGTGGTGATTTGGGCTATTTCTCTGCCCCCATTCCATGGTTATGATCCTTCTGATCAAGTCCTGTTGAACTCAATTTGGCAGAGGGATGAGTTTCTGGACAGGGGCTATGTGCAGATACTGGCTTCTAGCTACAGCACTGACATGAAGAAAGAAACACTCCACCTAAAAGCCTCCAAAAATCACTAATGAGATTTTTTTTTCCTGATGCATACCACCTACCTGCCACCTGGCCCACTCCCCACCTCCCGGTGTGGTGAAGTGTGCTTACCACCCCAGCTCAGGGTCCTTGAAGCCTGCATTCGTGAGGAAACTAGAGTCTGTGATAAACAGAACAAGGGCAGTGAAATGCTTGCAGCTGTTCAACCTTTGATGCTGTAGTCAGAAAGTGTGCGCCCAACTTTTCCTCTTGATGTTAATTTCTCTTCATCTATTCTACTGGAACAGTATGCAGAGGTGAGAGCCTTTCCTGTACCTGAGTCTAATGAAATATAGTTACTTTAAATCAATCTCTGGGACTTCAGATTTCATTCAGTTTTCAGCTTCTCAGCACGGGGTTTTTCAGGAGAAGCCCTATAGCATTCCACCTACTAATGCATAGGGAAAGTTCCTCTCAAACATCCCTATTGCCTTTGCCTGTGTAAGCTTTTAGTCCCCTGGTCTTCTGAGTTCAGTGTGGTGGAGGGTTTCTGTCTTAATGGAGACAACTGAAAAAATCAGCCTATGGAAACAAACCAGAGCCTGAACTCGACCCCATGTAGTCTGGGTGACTGCATCTTTTGATGCCTATGCCTTGGAGTCCTTCCTTTCTGACACTTAGATTTCAGTGCTTCATGTGACTACACACTAGGTCCATGTGAGAAGAGGTGCTATGGAGTTAGAATAAACCCATAGCTGTTGCCAGTCATTTACACAAGAGCTGTGTAAAAAAAGTCCTGGCCTGAGGCCACAGAGGAGATTCCAACCCATCTGAAACAGAGCTGCTCCCTCTTAGAGTCTCGTGTTTTCTCTCTCTTATACTTGACCAAGGATGGGTCAGTTATTCCCAAGTGTGTGCCTCAAAACTGCAAACAGCTTTCATGAGCAAAGTGTAGGAGACTGTGGGTTAACAAGTTTGAAAAGATTCTTTACTGAAAAATCCATAGAGGTCACATTAAATACTATGAAGAAATTACAAAGTGGGATGCATGAAAGATATTATATTTCTCAAACTGTACACCGTCCAATCCTTTCCATTTTTGAGTGTGTGTTATAGGGAAAAGCGTTCTGCTGGACACATTGCACCATAGCAAAAAACGAAGTTATCTTTAAAATTTATATCTGGGAAATACTTTTCTTCTATAATTTCCCCCTTTGATTGAAAATCATAATGAATATTTATAGGCAATTTCATAAATTACTTACTTACTACAGAAGATAAATAAAAATATTCAGACATTTAGAGTGCTGAAGCCAAACCTCACTTTAAAATTGGCATTTTAAATGGTAGGAATGAGGCTGTCTGAATTATTATTGTATCTATTTGATGACTCAGACACCTTGATAAATTATCTCTTTGGATTATCTGATTTAATTATCACAAGAATCTTATGATTTGTTGTTTTACATTTACAGATGAAGAAACCAGGGTCTGATGATATTTCATAAATAATAATAATTATTGCAAGACCATCTAATCAATAAGAGACAGAGGCAGGGCTTCCACTCATTGTCCTGATAGCAATTTAATATTAAATATATTAAATCTCTATATAAAATAACCAATTTATCAAATCTCCTTCTTCCTATACCCCTGTTTGACCACCTTCCATACCAAACTAGAAATAAACTAACTCTAACAATAATTATTTTTCATGTAAAATTTTGAGTTAGCATGAAATAATGTTGAATCATTGACCTCTTAGATGTACTTGAAATATATGTATATATATATATAACAACTAAATGTTACCAAATGATTTATTATGATTGGTGCTAAATTACAATGTATATGAAATGGAGTCATTATGGAAACACATAAAAATAGTTACCTAGTTTTGTAATTATATTCACACAAGAATCTGAAATATAGTTTCTGTTCTGCCATTTAAAATATATCCACAGAATTACTTTTGCAGTTTTTGCCACACAATTTTACAATACTGATACTGCACCGGTATCATCTACCATACCATAAGAACAAAACAAAGTATGAAAGCAGTTAATAGAAAATGATTTTTTCCATATCCATCAGTGATTCCAAAGAAGATACTTTGTTCCCATTGGCAGTGAGGATGGATGATAGTCATTAGCACTGCAGACTTTGCATACATAGACATATGTATGAATACACTCATGTGTTGCTCAGGCTATTGCTCCATCTGTAGGGATTTGCCTTTTGAGTTGACCAATGATTGCTGTGCAGTTCTACTGGGACATTGGTAGTATTCTTTTTTTTTAACCATGTTTCTCTCACAAATCAAATATACAAGAAAGAAATAGAGCAGGCTAAGATCTACAGTGCTACAAAGCAAGGTTAAAACAGTTACTAAGTTATCAGTCACAGCAGCTTACATACTTTTGCTATTCACAGACTGCAGACTCTTGTTGAATATCTGAGCTGATGGAAATTGATGACATATAGACATGCATTCATGTGAGTCCATAATTAATGATGTTTATCCTGTAATAAGCACATTCATTTTAACACCATTCAGTAAACAGATTCTCTTAGGGCTTGAGCTAAATCTGCTATCACAATTATACACAAAAGAACCTGTAAACAAGTTGACGTTACACTTATGTACAAGCAAACTGCCTTGGAGAAGCAAAGAGGTAATTTCAATGGGTGTCCCTTAGTATGTATCAATGTGCAACAAACTGACCCATCATCAGGTGCCGGAATGAGGTCAGCAAAAAAGGAACATGAGCAAGGCCCCTGTCAATCACCATTCAGTGTTAGCTCCAGCAAAATCCAGATACCTCCATGTGGTGTAACATCACATTCAAAGCATCAGAGATAGATGCAAAGAGAAATGTGGCAATCCCTGCTGTATGTATCTGGAGATCTCAGGTAGCCTATTCAGCACAGCCCCAAAGTTGAGAAGGGTCAAAGGTGATATGACTAGTATTTAAATACGTACACTGAATTTAAGGAAACTGTTCTGTTTCTAGTGCTCTGCTTGGTTGTGAAAGATGTGGAGAATGAGAGCTTAACTTTGTGTGGCTTCCTTCCACCATCACAGAGTCGCTCATCACAGACTTAGCTGAATATTATTGTCAGCCTGAAGAGTGTCACTGGAAGCTGATCCCATTCACAAATTTCAGGGGAACTTCTGAAGTGAAGCTCTTGTAAGTTAGTTTCTCCAAATGTTTTAGATAGGATACCATTTCAATAAATCATGAATCCAGTTTCTTATACCGAGAGACAGTAACGAGCAATGTTGGTACCTCCACTTTCCCACCCTGCGTGCTTTCCAAAACTACATTGCTATGCCGTTCTCTAAATTAGGCAGAAAATGTTAAGAAAATTTTCCTGATTCAGTTTCCTTTAAAATAAAAATAAAAATAAATAAATGGGAAAAAATCCACAAGGGAACTCAAAGACAGGATGATGTAAAACTTCCTATCCGTTCCAAAATGTTGGGAACAAAGAAAATAACTGCAAGAGTTCTCAAACTTCATTTGAACATTTCATTAAAAAGCAGGAAGAAAGGGTATTTCTTCCTCAAGCCTTCAAGACTACACATGTAGAGAGCTTATGGAGATAATTTGCCTACTGGGATGCCTTGGTGTTTGGTTCTGTGGGCCCTCTGCATAGGTCCCCAGGAAGGAGGAATCTATCAGCTGAACCCTGGCTTGGGAAACAGACTTTCTTTGAAGGATCAGGCTTATGTGCTTACAAACTGATCCCAAGAAGCCCCAGGGAAGCCTGCATAGGTTAACTTCAAACACTTCTCACATTCTCCCATGACCTCCAGAGCACTTGACTCTGACTGAGAGTATAGCCTACCTTTTTGCCCCAAATTTAGACATTTGGCTCTTCTGTCTGTAGGATATCCAAACAAGTAAGACGTGCTTTCTTTCATTTGACTCTGATCCTCCATTTCTGAACAACTTTTTGATACTTGTATAAACAGGCTGAATAGGTGATTGGCAGGGGACTAGAGAGGGTTTGGGGTGCTCGATGTGCCCTGGAGATTCGGCACCTATTTACAATACGTATATTTTAAACTGATTGCTGTAACTTCAACATAGTTAGACTGATAACCAGTGTCACTCATGACCATGCAGGCCGCATAGACCCCATGGACTACAAGAGAGCAATTTCATCAACAGGTGAGTGAGAGAGCCCTGGGCAATAGCCAGTGGGTTTCTGCTGTTGTTTTCTTTTTCTTTTCTTCCTAAAAATCACCACTTTCGTTTGGTGGCATTTTGTTTCTTTCCTTCCACTTTGTTTTGTTTTTGTTGTGAACATTTTGAAACATATAGTTTGAAATTCCAACCCATGGTTTGGCATTTCTTTAAATACAGTTTTATCCATTGAAGTTAAATCTAGGTATTTGTATCATATTCTCTGTATCATTGATAAATATATACATTCATAGTAGAAGAGAATTCTGGAAACCAGAACTGCAATAGACTATCTAGGAAACCAATATAAACTGTAATAATTAGTTTCCTAAACTCAAAATTTCAAAGTTTCAAGTTACGTGTTTATGTGTATACATATGTATAGATATATAGCTATTTGTATATATATATACATCTAGATAGATGTACACACATATATACATATATACATGCAATTTATACACCAACACACAAAACACCAGATACCCATGCCCCTTACACACACTCTTGTATTTCATTGCCAATTTTTGCTTTATCCCCCACCCCAGCTTAGAAGAGTAATCAGGAGATACTGTGGGAAGCCAATTCATTTGTATTTTTGATCTGACTTGAATAAAAAATAACCACTAACATTTGCAAAAAAATAGTCAAAATGAGAAAGCTGAAGGGTACATAGACACATGTCTGTATAACACATGTGCACAGCCGCCCGCCCACCTGGTGTATGTCTTTTGAGTTATGCCCTGGCGCCCTGTACACAGCATGGCAAGCAGTCTCAGGTCCAGCCCTCCCAGTATGGAAACCAGCCTAGGGTGAGCACTCCTTAGGGCTGGACAGGTGTTATTAGTTGTGCACTATGACTGCCCCCCAGAGGGTTTGGAGTGCAAAGTAAAGTCCATGGCAGAGAGAACAGAGACCTGCCTTCCAAATCTGCCTTTTCCTTATCTCCTCTGAAAATTCATGCCTAATAGTAGTTGTGGTTTTTAAATAACCCATTTATTTGAGAAAGGGGGCTGGGCAGAGATCATGCAGGCTACCCTTCACTTAAACAGTAAAAGAAAAAGAGAAATAGACAAAAGTTCATAATAAAAAGGGAAGCTGTTATTTGATGGGGTGGTTAAGTCCACAGCCATTGGAATACAAAAATAAGCCCAAGTGAAAACATGTTTCTGCCACTGTTTTTATGGGCCTGTATGCCACTTTCTCTCTCTGAGTGGTATTGAGCTTATCTGTAAGGCAAGCGGCAGTGACAGAGGCCAGGGGCATGTGGGAGGGTACATTGTTAGATTAGTATATGATTTAGTGAAATGTGGTATGTTAAATACCAAGTAGAGTTTCTGGCATGAAACGACAAATCGTTAATAGACATTCCTTAAGACTTGGTTTTTAACTGATAATTCTAATATGTTGATCTAATATACATACATAGGATAAATATAGAAAACATGCAGAAATAATATGTTTGGGTGACATGAATTCAAGTTCTTTATCCAAAATTGAATTTCTAAGTAGTTCATATTGTTCGCTGCAGTGGTGTTTACACGGCATGCATTCCACCAATATTTGATGGGTACATACACAAACAAATATATGATTGATTGATTGATTGATTGATTGATTTAAACTCTCCAGTCTTTAGTTTCCCTTTTGTAAAATGGGGATATGATAATCTTTATTCTATCACTTTAATGCTGGTCTGATTAATTTAAAATAGATACCAATTTTTTTAAGGCCATAAAAGTTTCCTCAGAGAGTTGGCATGTGCCTACTAAATGAGGCTCAGCACCCAGGGCTTCTGAGGCTTGTCATGTCTATGACAACAGGGAGTGAGAACCAGATCTGTGCAAGTCTATGAAACAAAGAAACATATTTTCAAGATCTAAGTGCCATCGTTAATGAACCCAAATAAATAAGGTATACAATGAACAGTTAAAATAATGGAATCTTTGGTCCACTATGAGAACTTTCTCCCCCTTGCTGAATTTATGTCTGAGACCTTGTAGTCTACTGTTGATCAGCTCAGAAAGCATTCCGGCGGAGTCATGCAAAACCCCAAAGACTCCAAAGTGCTTCAACCTGACTGACAACATCAACGAAGTATAATTGGGTGAGGAAGGCAAAAAGACTCATCTAGAAATCACCTGGCTGCCTAAGCCACAGACGGCCACTTCCCTTTCATGACCCTGAAAAAACGATGGTGTATTCCTTCTTCTAAACCTCAGCTCTCACATCTATATAAAGTGACAGTTGCATCAGACGTCATAAAAACCCACACACACTTAAGTTGGTGATTGTGGTGATTCTGTCCTAGCTTGTGCCTTGACCAGGAGGTTTTTTTCTAGACACGGTGCAGAAAGGAAGTCATGGCTTCTAGCAGGGGGAGGGAAAGGATTCATTTATCTTTAGGGGCTGGCCACTGGGAGTTTGACCATGCTCCAATGAGTGGGCAACACAAGCAGGACTTAGTCCTTTTCTTTCTTTATGTGTGTGTGGGGGGGGGGGGGTGCAAGGGTGGGAGGGTGGACCTGGGAGGAATGGGAGGTGAATGTGATCAGGGTGCACTGTATAGAAATCCTAAATAATCCATAGAGGTATTATATTGGGGAAGAATAAAGGAAAGAAAAAGAAATGTAAAGCATTCCTTAGTTAAGTTTCTCATCTTAGGCAGTATTAGGATTTTTTTAATAGACAATTCTTTGCTGTGAGAGTCTTCCTTGAGCACTGGAGGAGTCTTGGCAGGCTCTCATCTCTACTCACTGGATTTCAGCAGCACCCGTCAGTCATGACAGTCAAAAATGTCTGCAGGGATTGCCAAAGACTGCTGGGCCACAAAATCATGCCTAGTTGGCAGGAACTGCCTTAAATGCACACAGCTTAATCAAACCAATAGAATTTCTGAAATTGTTTGTCTCCACACAAAAAGATAAACTACTGACCCCTGGTCACAATGGAGAAAAACAGTTAATGACCGACATGAATTCTAGTTTTAACTTCCCCCAAATGCATTCTTCTGGGCTTCAGTTGTAGTCAAGTGCTGGAGCTCTTGTCCCCCTACCCTAGACCCTGGGTTCAATTCCTGACACTACCTTCTTTTTCTTTCCTATCTGTTTGTTTATTTTTATGTAAGATTTTTTTTTTTTTTTTTTTTTTTTTTCGAGACAGGGTTTCTCTGTGTAGCTTTGCCTTTCTGAACTCACTTGTATCAGTGCCTCAACTCACAGAATCCGCCTGCCTCTGCCTCCCGAGTGCTGGATTAAAGGCGTGCGCCACCACCACCCGGCTAAGATTTAATTCTTGACTTTACACATCATGACAGGGAGTTTGATCACCCCACACCCTAGACATGTGTAATGTTTTAATAATATCAGGGGACCAATATTAATTAGTCGATATTTTAAATGATAACCTATTGTTCAGAATTTAAAAATACATTAATTTTTTTTTTTAACCAAGGACTTTTCTTATGTACTCACATGATCAATAACCATTGGCCAAACAGGTATGTAAAAACAAGTCATACACCTGTGTGTACACCCACACCATGAACACACAGCTGCAACTTTGCAGTAACTCTTCACTACTTGGCAATGCATCAGTTCTCTGGTTCTGCTTCCATCAGTGACGTATAGACCCAATATCAGGAAGAAAAAAAAAAAAGAGAGAGAACCTAAACTTTTGCTGGTTTTTATTGTGTAAATTCAGGTAATAGCTAAAGGTTCCTTCTAAGAATAACCTAAACAAGACAGAGCAGATCACAGAAGTTCAGACTCACTAAATCCTAAATTGGCCTCTAAGTGCTTTTACAAATCTGATTAACAAGAAAATTACCCCTACCCTCCTCCAGGACAAACCATGTGATAATTGCTGGGCTAGGGAACATTTTGTTCTTTATCTTTTAAAAAATAGTTTCCCTAAATAAAGGATGGCTGACATTCTAGGGCTTAAAATTCATTACCCAATTAACAATGCAATTTGTTCACAAACAAGAGGAATTTTTTTTTTTTTAAAGGTTAGGAAGTTGGGCCAATAAAAGCATCTTCCCATTTGGGTGCAGAGCAGGGAAAGCAACAGACTGAAACAAATTGAACTCTGTGTGTGTGTGTGTGTGTGTGTGTGTGTGTGTGTGTGTGTGTGTGTGTGTTTTATATTGACCAAATAATCTAAGTTAGCTGCTCAAGGTCATCTATTTCATTAGCTGTTTCTCACTTCCTTTTGTATTTATTTAAATGTTCATTAATGCTCATGACAAGTTAATTATTCTACTTCTTGTTCCATATGGGCATATGTCATTTATCCAGTTATTATTCTGTTATATGCTAGGGTCAAGTGGGTGAGTCAGTGTAACCTTCCAGCCTCTGTGGTGTATGTGTGTATGAGAGAAAGACAGACAGACACAGACATACAGATGGACAGACAGACAATGGGAGAGAGAGAGGCAGAGAGTGTGTGTGAGAGAGAGAGAGGAGAGAGAGAGAGAGATTATGGTGTGGCAGTCTCTTCTGGTAGAATCACTGGGGAAAATTATAGAACTTCACTTCCTTTGTGTCCTTACAGTTGGGTTGTCACCATTTTTAATTCCTTCTGCCTTTCTCGTATGCTTATTCTTATACATAGGCTTTTCATTTACATTTTTTGGTTAACATTATGGTTCAAAAATCTCCATCATCCACGAGCCTCATATCCTGCTTACGTTAAACTGGACTAAGCAAGTAATTAAATGGTCAGGATTGTATTGATTAAAGAGCTGAAATCACTGATTATTCCACATTGCTTTGGTGTTATCTGCGTATTTCATCAATGGAACCATCTTTGGTGCAGCATAGTCATTAAATTATGGATTACTTTCTGGCTCCTTTGACCCAAACTGAGTAATAAAATGAACAGCTGGCACAAAAAGCATCATTACTTTCATTCCCTGTTGGGTATTATTAAAATACGCTTCTCTCAGAGATATTCCCCGTCCACCTGGGATAAAGCTATAATGATACAGGCTTCCTGACTGAGGAGCAGAGGCCCATCTGCCAAAAGATAAAGCTGTAATGATATAGGCTTTCCGACTCAAGGAAAAGGCACAAACACAGACCTTATGGGAAGAAGACTTTGGTTGAATGGCAGATGAAGTGATAAAGGGATTTTGGAGACATACTGTGGCCTAGTCCTGAAGCATGATTTTATGGACCTTTCATAGACAGTGAAAGGCACTTGCTTTGAATTATATGTTGACTTCTCCTTAGTCCCTCAATAGTATTTCTTAAGGTGTGGTCCTTGAACCATCAAAACTACTAAAGATACTAGTTCAAAATGCAGATTTCCTGCCCCTGCTAAAAGTTTTATGAATCTGACTCTGAAGTCTACATAAGGGGATCTCCTTTTCTGAAAGTGCCATAAGTGGATTTAATGTGTGATGAATACCAGACTACAAAAGTGTTTGCAGCAGTGGTCACTGGGGGAAAATCCCCTTCCCAGTGTCCATAGCAAAATGAGAAGAGCAGACATTTCAAGCAAATACTGTGGCTGCATCACAAGGCTGTAGTCATTAAAGCTGAAGACTCTTCTTTCCACAGGGATGGGGAGCAATAACCATTTCATCTAGAACCAAAGTGATGAAGGCAATATAAATCAAACTCATTCCAGCATGTTTCATTTCCTCTAATTTCTTTGCAGATATCTATCATTGTATAGTCCCTTACCAATGACATCTAACTCCATTGTAGGTCCAAATACACACTGCTCACTCTGATTCTTTCTCTAGTGTGTTCTTTTAACACTGTAAGAGAAAATAAATAAATTGGAACAGTAGGCCATCAAGATTGCAAGATGCCAACAATACCAAGACATTAAAGAGAGAAATGGCCCATGCTAAAACCTATAACTCAGCATGCAAATTGGTAAAAACATTTATCTGCCACAGAGTCACCAGGGGGAAAATAATTCCCTTCATTTTTCCTTAGAAAATTGTTATGTCAAGTAGAGATGACAAAAAATTCATCCTATAAGTTCGCAGAAAATGTCTTATTAATTCTAGCAAAGATCAAACATAAGGCCACCATTACTCAAATTCCATGACAATATATCCAATGGTAGAGAATGCCAACTCTCAGCTCTTCTGGGTTGGTCTACTCTACTATATACCAAATTGAAAGATTGAAGTGATAGCAAAGAAAAGTTTGAGAATCAAGTTTTGACTTTCATTGTAGGAACTGTACTGGAGTAATTTTTTAAAAATATTGTATCTGCCATTAATTTCCCTCCTTGGAGCATGTTCTGCTTATAAAAAAAAAGATACTCAGAGGACTGGAGAGTCTGGAGAAGCAAACATAATCCAGAATCATAAGCAGGGTGGCTAAGAGAATAAATAATGAACAGACACCTGCCATCTGTGAGAAAGAATGCTTCTGAATTAAACAAGGCCAAGTGATAGGCACATTTGTCATTGCACTCTTCCTCCCTTTTAAAAACGAGGCATGCATGCATGTCCAGTAGGACAGATATGCTGATGTGCACAGGAATACATCACAGTGTATTTTGGAAGCCACTTCACAGGGTTGCTTATGACTACATCAGTGCATTTTTTTCTGAGCAGTGGAAGAGGTAATTATAAACTATGTTAACATGTGTTTTCCTTTTCCCTCTGCTGTTTGCATAGTGTTCCCTTCTTAATAGTGGGTAGGAGGACTTTATAAATATGTCCCTAACTTCAGGAGACTACATATCCATTTAATGACCTCCCCAAGTTCATAGAATTTAGCCTTACAGGATTTCAGAGAAGGCAGCCCAAATTCAGTCTATACACATGTCAAGTCTCATTCATTTGACCATCCAGTACTATTCATTTCTTGATAGCAACAATGTACAGCTCCTGTCAAAATCCACATTCAAGAACTGAACTGTATATAATATTGTTCTGTCCATAACTGAACTTATGGCTCAGAAGCCAGGGATACCAGAATGCTTAATCTCATGGTTCACTTAGCCAAAGATTATTCCCAGTGTGTTGAAGACTACAAGGAGCACGCTAGATAGATCACTCCATGCCAAAGGGAACCTAAGACTTTATATTCTTGGTGCCTCCTCAAAGCCTTGTACTAACCTGGGCTCTATTCCTGAACATGTCAACACCCTCACAAGTGAATGCCATGCTTTTGGTATTTTCTGTTTAAACATTTTACCATGGGGCAGATGCCATTTTACAGGTAGCCCCAAAAAGAAAGTGATATGTTGTTGTTTTTCAACAGATTTCTACTACTTAGCTTGTTAGCTGTGGGTACAGAGTATCTGGAAAGAAAAAAGAAATGCCTTAACAACAGAGCCTGCAGAACATTGCTATAATTCTTTGGGTATAGCATTATATTTCCTATTTGAAAACTGAAGTAGTAACTATGGTGTTGATGGCCAGCCCAGTTCTTGAGTGCCTCAATGTCTTGATACAATTATGATTAGGGCTGAAATTTAAGGAAACTGGGGACTTTGGCCAATTTATTCAAATCTCAGATTCTCTGAAAGCCATTTCAGTGAGTCAATGATCATCTGGTCAGTCATTTACATCCACTGTCTTCTGATCCATTAAGATCCATGATGCTTCTCAGTATCTTCTATAGTTACTATGATGGTGTCTTTGATGTACCATCAAGAAACACAGAATGCATTAGTAGGCTTTACACAAAGCTATCCATCAACTATCTGCTAAAATATTAATACACAAAAAATACTTTTATAAATGATAATTTTCCTGGCAACTCAGCACCTTTCCTTTTTCACTTAAAATTTTAAACTCTCTGAAGCATCAGGACAAGAAAGCATTGCCTTATCCTATTATCCACCTGTGTAGTAAAGAATTACAAAAAATTCAGAAAGACTAACAGGTACCAATAAATCAATGAGGAGATTCTTAAATAACAAATGTACCTAAATGAAAGTTTTCAGAAAGAAGAAACTGGTCATCAGATTTTCCTCCCATAGACATTGTCTGGTTGTCTTTATTACCTGTGCTAATTAAACATATGTATGTGCACATGTACACACACACACACACACACACACACACACACACACCAAAAAATTAGGAATGTTTGGCACATTATAGTGACAAATCATTTTTTCAGTTACCACCGAGATGTGTGAAGAATGCTGAAAATTAAAAGTTGTCTTTGGACATTCATTTAGCACAAGTGAACAAAAGAACTATTGAGAGATTAATAGAAGACAAGAGTCATGTGGATAGACATTGTTAACAATTTCTTTTGGACTGTATCTATACAGGTCAGGAATATATTTTTTAAAAAGCTTAAAAAGTCAAATTCATAACTTTTGTGTTCCAGCCCCACCCACTCGGATCATTACAGACATTTTAGAAATGGTACAACTAAACCGTAGTATGACCACAGCCAAACCCCAGGATCCCAAAGGCAACCAAGCCTGGCTATAAGCAAGCAACAATGTACAGGTGTAGTTTAAAGTTCGTATGAGAAATTAGGAAGCATGTGGGGGTACAAATCCTCTAAAGCAAGCAAACTGAAGGCTGGATGCATCTTCAATCATTGTGTGTTGTTCACAGCTTCACAACTCATAAGGATGCAAAGGACTTGCCTGATTTATACAAAAGGCCTCATCAGGAAAAATGTGGGAAAATTAGAACTCTGATTCAGGTAGAGAATGGTGATCATCAAATAAGAATGGAGAAGGCTGAGTGCAGGGCATCTCCAAGCTGTGTTTATGAATGAGAATATCTGCTAGTTTCTTCAAACACAAACAGTGTTCCACTAGCTCATCTCCCTGTCTCCTAATGTAGGGAAAGAGCACAGCAGAGCAAAGGAGCCTGGGGGGTATTCACTTCAAAATAAGAAAGAGAATTCGTTGATGATGGGAGCCTATTCAGCATTAGAAAGTGTTGCCTAGGGAGGCTGGAAAATCTGCCCAGGAGGGTTTGAATAAAGAGGCAGAGGTTCCTTTGTCTGAAGTGCTCTTGTGGGGGGTGGGCAGCTGGCAGCAGGGTGCCAGTCCTTTGCTGTCCAGCCCCTGGGTCATGTGCATCCATTGTGCATATATACAGACATATATTGTGCTTGTGTTGCACAAGTGCTCATGCATACAGAGTCAATAGAAACTGGCACATAGAGATCTAAGTGAAAAAATCATACAAATCTGCCATTCTCCCCTCACCCCGTAAACAAAAGGAAAGAAAAAATTAAAAATCTTGACATATGCCACTGGATCATATCTCTTTCCCCATCCTTGACCAAAGGAAGGAGGCAGAAAATGAGAGGGGGGAAAAAAACGGTTTGGGATGGATGACTCCCAAAGCCCGTGAGCTACTCACATGGAGCCAGCTTTCATTGTATGTAAGACTCTCAGCACATGGGACCAAGTTAATAAAAGACAAAGGACAACACAAGAGCGCGCCTCTGGTTCCACATCTGAAAAGAAATCTACCCTGTGGATTTACACGTTAAGGTGAGCTAGTTAAAGTAGGCAGTAGTACATCAATGGACTATTGTGTTCTAACAAATGTGGATCATTAGTTGTCATTTTCCTTTAACATGTCTTCCTTTGGGGGGGGGGGTATTTCAAAATGGTGACTATCCCCAGCCCTCCCCTATAGATGGTACTTCCGTAAAAGTTCAGACTGCCAAGGATGTTTTCTCTCGGGGAAGCGATCTGGAATTTTTATCTTCAGGAAATCCTGGATGCACTTCTCCAGCTCTTCTTCGATGGAGAGCTTTTCTTTCGCAGCTTTCTTTTTGCTGCTTATGTTCGACTCCCTGGAGCCCGACGTCAGAGTCCTGAGCAGGTCACTTTTCCGCCTCATCTCCGACTGTTGGATCAGCTGCACGGGGCCCTTCTTAATGGGCCTGTCCAGAGTCTGGATGTTGCTCTGGCGCGTTACAGGACCACAGATCACCGTCTCCTGGGGAGAGCTGGCCTCTGACTGGCTGTCGCAGCTGGAAGTGGAGAGGTCGTTGCAGGAGGTGCCGCTCTCCCCTTTGTCTCCCTTGCCATTCTTGCAGCAGCAATCGCAATGAGAGGAGGACCACCTGGAAGGCTCACCTGAAAGGCAAACACAGACCCAAAAATGAGTGCCAGTAACTCAGGGTGATGCAGAGGCAGAACACGTTAGTACTCAAAGAATATGGGTGATTCACCACAGCAACATCCAGAAGCTAAGTCATCGAAGGGACGTCCACTACTAATAGAAGACCGTGCATCTTGTAGAATATGGTGTCATGCTTAAGCACACCAGCACTGCACTCAAGAGCCCCAGTCAGAAATATCCAGGTGTTTATCAGCCCTGGCACTTGACAGACCCAAATTTTTAGGACTTCAGTTCTACCAGCACTAACACCAAGATAAGAATTTTCTTACTACCTGGAGTTTTAGAGATGATTTAGATGAGACAAGCAGAAGGAAATGGGTGGCAGACAGTAATCTCAGAAAGTGCTTGCCAATTTTACCATAGGTAGCATTAAACCCTCAGCTAAAGCCCCACCTGTAACAGTCAGGATTCAGGAAGAGGCTATCTAAGGGGAAGTGGTAGTGGTTAGTGAAGAGGGCTCTGGCCAGCCCCAGCATCCCATTGGCTATGAGCACAACTGCTCCACTTGGCATTTGCACACATGGAAACACCAAGACCCAGAGAACTTAACAGATATGCCATGGTTTGAATAGTTAGTGGAAGAGCTGGGATTTGAATACAGATGTCCCAAGTGTTATAACCAAGTCAATGAACTGCTTCCTAAAACAAATTGCCTGTCTGTAAAATTCTTGCTTCTCAAAATACTGTTCAAGTGTGAATTTCTCTGAAGTTCCTGTGCATCACTCCTAAAAATGTCTACCTCCCCACAGGTATGGCTGTACTTTTGAAGCACCTTGACTACTGCACATAACTACCTTATGTGTGTCCCAGCAGCTATTAGAACACCATCTTCCTAACACGGTGATGTGTTTACTGTTGCAAGTCTAATGAATCGCCCAAGGTATAACAAAGAAACTTAATAATACAGAGCATCTTAATAATAACTTTAAAGTAGCTGGATCTAGCCATGCCTGAAGCTAGTCTTGTCAGTGGGCTTGTCAATTATGTGATCCAAAAAAATTTCCCTTTTTAATTTAAGCCAATGTGAGAGCTTCTGCCCCCATCCCCTAAGTGTTGACTCTTGAAAATTAGTTCAGCAGTTTGGAGGCAGAGCAAATTTTCAGGTACACAGTTGGTGGCTCAATGAACTTTGAAAGATTCACAATCATGGCACAAAAGAACTTTTTCAGACATAAATTTTGGCCTCTAGCCTTCCAATCTCCGAATAGCCCTAAACCTTGTAGAATCATTCTATGTACTGATCACACATTACAGGTTGGGTGTTGTGCAATATTACTTTAACTAGGCAAAGGTGTGTTAGCATTTATTTAGGCTGCTGAATATTACTTTAACTGTGTAAAGTTATGTGACATTTATTTACGCTGCATTTGTTTAATGATGTAAAGGTGAGTGTTTAATCATGTAAAGAATGTGTTGCATTCATTTCACCATGTCTGCCTAAGGCACCTGATTGGTTTAATAAAGAGCTGAATGGCCAATAGCTAGGTAGAGAGAGGAATAGGTGGGGGGGGCTGGCGGGCAGAGAGAATAAATAGGAGAAGAAAAAGAGAGGAGAGAAAGAGGGAGAAAAGAATGAGGAAGAAAGAGAGAGACACGCCCAGGCCAAGAAGCCAGGCAGCCCCCAGCCAGCAGTCAGGAGAAGCAGTGAAAGTAAGATATACAGAAGGAAAGAAAAGTGAAAATCCCAGAGGAAAAAGGTGGATAAAGAGAAACACATTAAGTTAAAAGAGCTAACCAGGAATGAGCCTAAGCTAGGCTGAGCATTCATAACAAATAAGAAGTCTCCGTGTTATGATTTGGGAGCTGGCTGGTACACAAAAGAGAAAGCTGGGTACAGCTGGGCATTTCAATTCAGCCACTTCACTAATGCCATAAAAATATGAAGGAAGACTAATATCCTTTTAATAATAATATAATAGAACGATAATGAAAAATATTTTCTAAGACTTTTAAAAATGCAGTTTGATTTTACTATGTCTTATTCTTATAAAAAATAGATATCATTTTCAAAAAAAATCTAGTTCATTGCCATTTCTAATATGGTCAAAGAAATGGACCTATTTTAAAAAGTCACCCCTTGACTTCCTATGTAATGTCTATATTTCACGTGTATAGGTGATTCTCACACTTGACAACTAGTCATATTTTTTTCAAAAGAAGTAAAAATACTTTTCTCTAAATCACAGCCCCAGAATACCTAATTTTTACACACTCATAGACTCACTTTCTAACATATGACTGAGTAATCATTGCATTTATACAGCTATTAAATTAAATGCAACAATCCAATTAGCCAAAAGGAATCATAATAGCAGTAACGCCATAGCTATTCTCAGTTATTACAACTAAATATCTTCTGCACAGCAGAGAAACCGCTCAACATGTTCCAGCTGGTGCTTGGAAATATCTACAATGAAAAACGTTTTCAGTCTGCCAGGGGATATTGAGGGGAATATTTCTCACCTCTAGTCAGAATCTGCCTCAGCTGCCTGACAACGGGATCATTCTTTACTGATATAACTCAAAGCGGGGTAGTTCAAATGAATTAGACTAAATAAAAGTAATCACTTCAGACAGAAGTTTATCTAACTGAGTCCACTGGAGAATATTTAGAAATTAGATTTAGCATTGAGGAAAAGAAAAGGAAAGAAAGGACTCGAATAAGGAAGGGAAATGCAGCAAAGAGGCAAAGAGGGTACATATATGTATATATATATATATATATATATATATATGTATGTATATACATATTATCTGGAACATACTTGTCTATCACCTTAAAACAAGGTGACAAAATACTTTAGCCATAAGCCCTCGGAGTCAACAGAAATGTATGTTCCTGCCTGGGAGTTCTCTTCCACAAGGAAGTCCCTTCAGTCACCGAGGCTCCAAAGGAAGTTTGAATCTTCTTAAGAGCCTTTAAGCAGCACCCAAACCCATATGTGATCAACTCCTGTGCACTCATGTGCAACCTTGCAAAGCATTAGCAATCAAGGGGCCTAGCACTGCTGCAGCTTGTCTCCTAAAGGTGCTGGGAAGATCCTGCATCTAAGTGTCATCTGGGATTTTCCAGCTTCCAGGCAAATAGAACTATTATCTTCCACTCATCCTGGACACTGTCACTCTTACAAGGAAATTGAACAACTTACTTTTGGTGTAGCTTGTCACTACTGTACATTTCAATATGGCACAAGAACATTTGAATATTTTACGATTTGGGCAAGGTAATTTATAAAATGGCTTCTGAGGTTTTTATATTCTTTTGAAATCAAGGAAGAAGATGTGATTAATATAGTCCAAACAGAGCCGATATGAAATTTGAAAATAGTCGTGTTGAACAGAGGTGTTCACCATCTCCTTCTTGGAAGCACTGTGTCCAACTACCCTTTTCCCAAGAATGTAACTGAAGCCGAAGTATGAAACTAGGGGGAAGGGGACTGCAAGCTCAGGGTGCTTTGCCTTTGTAGTCTCTCAGAGGCATGCTCCCATACCTTAAGAAGTCATGAAAGACCTAAGCAAGGCCAGTTTTGTAATGTAATGTATTCTAGGACATTTCCAATTGTGGAAAAAAACAATGTCACAAATACCCCGGGGCTGCAGATTTAAATACTTCTACTCCTAATTTGGGAGGTTTCAACACTACTTGGAGTCTTTCCATTTAGCTAGAAAACAGCTATAACAACTGATTGGCCATATATAAGGAGAAAATTATTTCTTTCAAAGAAAAATCTAACTTAATGATATTAAAAAGAGAAGAAAATCCAATGCCTTTCACAGGTTTATTAATTGCTAAACCTAAAATTTGATAATACCACTTTTTTATAAGCCATTTCTGAATGTGAGGGCTTCTGCAACATTTTTTTAATCTGGCACATAATAGATTTTTAATAAATGTTTGATGAATGAACAAATGTGCTAAAAATATACTTTCAGATGTTTCAAGTTGAAAACATGGCAGAAAAGATCTCGGGCTCCAGCATTAGGCACAACAATTTGACAAGTGTGACTCTTTGGAACAGTTGCTTGAGATCTCTGAGAGTCATCTGAAAAGTAATTAAACTAATAGTTTTTGTTTATAGATGTGTGAAGAAAATTAAATGAAATCACTGAAGTAAAGGATGCCTCAGTCTATAGCACAAAATATGTACTCCATTCACTCAAATATATTGGCCATACTGCAAGCCAGACCTCAATCAGCATAAACATTTCAACAAGAAATTTGACTGATATAGTAATGATTCTGCTACAAATGTACTGTATACTCAATATTTACTGATGGCTCAAGTACCTCATTAAGAAAGACCCTGCAGCAGAGCTGGACACAGTAGAAAAGTATTAACTGAGTATCTGGTAATGCCTGACTTGCCATTGGAATGGAGAATAATGATAAGCATAAAAAGTATCTAGCAGGTACCATGAGACCAGGAATATTTCTAGAAGAAAGGAGTCTTTCAGTACAGTGCTTAAAAGTTAACAAGTAGATGAGTCCTCTAGAATAAAAATTTACTTGAATTATTTAAATGCAGGATAGGAAGAACTTTGTATTTTAAATTAAATGCAGGGAAAGTGGGAAAACCAGCTGTCCAAATATCTACATTCAAATCTTTGAATATTTTACATCTGGGCAAAATCAAGGACCAGTCAAGCAGATGGCATGACTGAGGTATCCCAGCTTCAACAGAGCCCTGAGTACAGCGGTTCTTACTGGTAAGAAGTAGGAGAGGAAAACCTACAAAATATGCCTCCTCCATGAAAAATTCAAGGCCAGCTGAGTGAGACATGACTTAGCAAACTCACAAAGTGCTTATGCATTTTTAAAGGAGGCATCTCTGTAATCTACCCACACTTCAAATTCTCCACCTGCTAATGATTGTGAGTACAATGTACCACATTACAGCAGTGGCTGGGAGAGCTGTCTACCATGTCTTCTCTGTCAATGATGTAGGAGCCTCCCAGTCTGGGAGAGAGGTGGCCAGATTTAATTTATCAAGGCTGCTAAAAGATACTCTTGGTTTCACAGTTGGAAAGTCAATAATGAGCAAATTGATGTTTTTCTAATTCTGCTAACCTTTGAAGATGCATTGAATGGTAGAGATTAGGAATAGGCAGGCTGTGCAAGCTTCTGGACACAAAGTTCTTAAGCTTGACACTCATCATTTCTTATTCTTGGCAGACATTTTCTTTACTCAAGGGCATTTGGTGTTGGGTGCGCCCACCTGGGATGCCTATTTAAGAGGTAGTGTATATGAGCAAGGAAAGATAATGAAGCCATCCACACATCAGTCAGGAAAGCATATACTTCACCATTAATCTTAACATGGAGGATTCAATAAGAGGTAAATAAACAGACATTAGAAGGATAAAAGTAACATTGAAGAGATGGTCAGAGTGACTAGGGCTACAGCTACTGTCTGTAAAGATGTAGGGAAGAGTGTGCAACTTCTAAAGCCTAAACAGTTTAGAAGAGGTGTCTGGTGGAGGAGGGTGCAGATGCCTGAGGAAGTCTGCCACACTGCTGGGGAAGGTACCTGTAGGAGTCAGCCTCTGAGATCATGAGGAGAGAGAACAGCTAGAGCCAATGGCTCTGGGTCAAAGCAAAGCAGATGTAGCTTGAAATAAGCCAGTAGTCCTTTTCAGCTGCATGTCTCACACCTTCCTCCCGCATCCCCTACTGACAAAACCTAACAGCCGTGTACAGGAAGAGTGTCCTTGTGTGACTGGTTAGTTGGGGTGGTGATCCTGAACCCTAGTCCTGGCATCACAAAGCATAGCCCAGAAGGGTTGATCTGGAGCAAAGACAGTGCCTTCAGAACCAGCACATGGATGCTCTGAGGGATGACAATGGATAAGACACCCTCTGGGCCAGGTGGAATGTATTTCACAGAAGAGTTAGTACACGGCAATAAAGAAAGCCATGATCTCACTTCAGCTCCTGCCCTCTGCCCCTTTTTACACTTCAGGGATCTCAATTTGTTCTCCCCTTGCCAGCAACACACACTCTTCTCGTCTACACCTGCTTAACCTGCTCATATCAGCACAAACACAGCTGAACTGTAACTTCACAGAATGGATTGACCATTCTATTCCCCAGCACAATTAAAGGTCATCCTAATCTCTTGTCCCTGGCTTTTAGCTTTTATACTTTCATAACATTGTATATGTAGAAGCCTGACATTCTCTCTCTCTCTCTCTCTCTCTCTCTCTCTCTCTCTCTCTCTCTCTCTCTCTCTCTCTCTGTACATGCACAGTATATATGTGTATTCTTCCAAGTTTATTAATTTAATGGTTGTTTTCCACATGAAGCTGTAGGCTGTATCAATGTCCTTCTGAATTCTACACCATATTAATATACACAGGTCAGGCTGTGAGAGTATATGCTAGGGTATATGTAAAAGTTCAGTAAATGTCTATGCATAGGACAAATGAATTGAACAGAAAACTGATATATATATATATATATATGTATATGTATATATACACATACACACACAAATATATATAATATACCATATGATTAGAGATTGTGTGTGTATGACAGAGAGAAGAGAAGGAGAGAGAAAGACAGAGAGAGAGAGAGACTTAAAGAGACAGAAAATCCTTTGCAAATAACTAAAGACCTCTGACTCATGAAGGTCTTTAGAAGAAGTACCATTAGGATATAGCTAATATAACCATGATAAAAATAGGATGGCTTGACAGCAATCAAATTGCATGGCCTAATCCAACAAGTTCAAAGTGCCTTATTTAGTATATGACTATGTGTGTATAAATTAGTCCTCATGTATAATGGCTTGTTAATGTAAAAGGACCTTGCATTATTATAGAACTTACTGTCTCGGAAAAAAAAAAGAAAGAAAAAGAAAAAATAAAAAAAGAAATCAACTTTCCTAGCTACTCTATCTATGCTTCATATGGGTATAACTTTCTAATTTGGTAATGTTCAGACACACCTCCCCACCTCTGGTTTTGAACCTGTTGGGTTTTAGAGCATTGCAGTGATTTGAATAAAGCTGGTAATCCTGAAGCTTGACTCGCTGGTTGGTATCTTCTTCTCTTAAGCAGCTTGTGATGGCATGATTACTTCCACTTTGCAAGGACTGTTTGCTCTCTAATTGCCTTCTCGCTCATTTTATTTCATTGCAGCCTTAGCTTTTTTCCCCTTTCTTTTAGCTAAGGTCACACATGATTACCCTGACCCCCAAAGTCCTTATTAGTCATCTAGTCCAAGTTCTGTGGCCCACACTAACCTCTTTCCTACCTGCCTCCATTCATTCTAAAAATTTGCCTTTGTCCTTTTCTTCAACTTATTTTTTTTTGTAAACTGGAGCAAGTTTCCCATGACCCACCCTATGTCTTAATCAATATCTAGGCCACAAAGGGAGGATATATGGCCCTGATATGAATAGAGTTCCCTAACATGTCCACAGTGGGTTATGCGGGCTTGATGTGTGACTCAAGCTAGGTGGATGTGAGCCCTCACTGGGACTGTCCTGCTAGAACATATGGGTCATAAATGCTGTGTTCTGTGGGAGGTTGCCAAACTGGGAAATATGAGTCCAACAGCCATCTTTCACACCAGCTGGGGAAGACATTCATGGAACAGTGAGCCAAGGGAGACAGGAAAAGCTGAGAAATAGAGAGAAACATCCCATCATTTAGCAGAGTCTCAATTTGGCCCTAGAGACAGATTTATAATCTTTAGGCCTGTAAATTCTCTATTTCTGATTAATCTAGTAAGAGTTAATTTTCTGAAGCTTATAACAAGATTCTTGAATACCATATCAGACTCATATAGGCACACTTAACATCTATTAACTGTATCCACTTCATCATCTGAACACACACACACACTCCCAACACTAAGGATGCAGAAGTGGAGACCTACTAGCATTGCAAAGCTGTCTTGAGAACGACTTGTCTCTTCTCTGTGGTGGTGTCTTGTTTATCACGTTATCCCTAATAAATCTAAATAGTATTTGAAGCAACAAACGAAATCTACATCACCGTCTGTTTTGCAAAAGAACTAGGGCCACAGCTACCCTCCCAGTCAAAACTTCAGCATAATAATAAAAATATAAAATAGTGCAATTGATGGAGGACCCCATATGTGTCAGTCTTCATAATAACCCATTAAGTGATGCTCTTTTCCTTTGCTTTTCATGAAGATGAATGCAACTTAATATTAAATTAGCCCAATCCAAAGTTACAAGCTTATAAAGTGACAGGATTTCAAACCAAGATATTATTGGTTTTGATAAAAATATGTTCCTCTCTCTCTCTCTCCCCCCCTCTTTCTCTCTCTCCCTCTCAAACACACACACACACACACACACACACACACACACACACACACACACACACATTCTGCAAGAGATATTTGGAAGTGCCAACAGGCTGCAAGGGTTAAGACATTTACTGTAAAGTGTGATCACCCTAATGACTCCACCTTCAGTAACACCTCTACAGCATAATAGACTTAGAACAACTTGAAACATCTCCATTTTCTTAGATATATCATTCTTATATTTGTGTAAAAAAAATTAAGCTCTCTCCCTCCAAAATATTGGCACAAGATTAACTTAAAGGATAAAGCATGCTGGTCCTCCTGCTGATGTGTGGAGGTAGTTCACACTCTTCATGTATTCTCTTACTGCGGCTGCTCAGGTAACAATCAGTAGTGTCTGAAGTGTGCACTTTATTAGTTCATGAAAAATCCCTTTGTGACATAATAAAGATATAATATTTGCTAATACTGTTTAATAAATATGGAATAGCCAAGCAGGGCATGGGTTCTTCTTAAGGGAGAGAATGTGTTTGTGGGCAAATGCAGACCTAAACTTCTGTTGTTTCTCATGGTTCAAAAAGAGTCAGCCTATGCTAGAAGAATTAATTATTCAAGAGCCAGAGAACTCAGGGATCTGAGCAACACAGATGAAATAGAAGAACTGTCTCAGAACACGTGTGAGTCATGCATCACTCTGAAGGAAGTCAGCGTTAAGCAGAAAACCTCGAGAGCAGAAGAGACTCTCATGAGAAGTCCAACAAGAAGGAGATGCAGAGTCCAGATGCTCACAGCAATAGCATAGAGGCAGAATCCTAGAAAGACAGGCAAAAACCTAAAGAGCACTGAAAGCATGTGCCCAGGGCCTGGAGGGGGGTCTGAGGCCAGTTTGGTGTGGAACCCTGCTTGGGACCACATCAAGGATATCACTGGGATGATGTGCCCTGGGAGAAAAGGTAGATAACTCAAATTCAAATGGAGAGGATTTTCTAAACAAATAATCTATCATCTGGGATAGAAAAATAAATAAATAAATAAACAAACAATTAAATAGGAGCAAAAACACTCTCCAGAAGAGGCTGTTGTTCCTGACAGTGAAGATAACTGCATGATAAAGTAATTGGAGAATGAGGATATTGCATAGGACCATATACCTGATGGAGAAAGGTGGAAGAAGAGGAGAGGGGAAGAAAGGAAAGGACAGGAGAGTAGAAGAGGAGCGAGGAAATAAAAGAGGGAATGGAGAGGAGGGGAGAGGAGGGGAGGGGAGGGAGGGGAGGGGAAGGGAGGGAAGGGGAGGGGAAGGGAGGGGAGGGGAGGGGAGGGGAGCCCTATGTGTTGATAACATTGGCCTACATTGGTACAGTTCCAGACTGTGGAGATACTGAGCTCCATGCTGCCCTGCATCTGCCAGCATCTCCCTGAACGCCCCAGCCTGTGGAGAGGAGCGGGAACTACATCACTTTTCTACCTCAGGACAAGTACGTAGCTGGCTAAGACCTGCCTTTTCCAGGTAACAACAGGCTGCCATTCTGTTTCACTTTTGCTATAAGGAACATCAAATGGCCTTTTCTGAATGGTGTGTATTCTTGACAGAAGAATCATTCTCAGAAATTCAGGGAGAATGGTTTATCACAATTCTCAGGCTACACAGAGATGGGAGCCTGGAAACAGACAGTAAAGGGTAATGACTAGTAATTGCTATTAATTTTAAAAATTCTGCACTGAATTACTGAATCATGAGCACCTACCACATGCCCATTGTGATGCTACTCAGACACGCAGCAGGGCGTTTTCACCTTAGTATTTGGTTTGCCTAGCTTCCTGTGGAGTCTGCCCTCTGCACTTCAGGCTGAGTGGCGGCTGGCTCCAACCTTAAACTTTACCTGGAAAATTTCTCCTCAGTCAAGGTAATTGACTCTCCGGGGGGCCACTTAATGTCCCCTGGAGGAAAACATCTTCTCACTGTTCTGAAATAAATGTGCATACTTATTGATGAGCAAACCAGATTTGATAAAA
The DNA here is from genome assembly GCF_004664715.2 of Peromyscus leucopus. Classification (NCBI taxonomy): domain Eukaryota; kingdom Metazoa; phylum Chordata; class Mammalia; order Rodentia; family Cricetidae; genus Peromyscus; species Peromyscus leucopus. The sequence continues at coordinate 29,268,293 of NC_051079.1, read as the reverse complement.
CTTGACTAAGTGGTCCAGGGCTTACAAAGCCAGTAAAAGACAAGGCTAGGATTGTGTTGGGCTGTTTTAGCTTCAAGACCCTGGCCTATTTCTTCACCCCAATGCGCTGTTCCAGTGGAAAGCTGCCTTTTTTGACAAGAGTTTATCTGGCACACTCCTTCCCCCATTAATGATAAACTTTAAAGAAGCCCAGTAAGCAGAGGAAAGGGAAATTGAGCTACCCTTTCATTTTTTACCAAATGGGAATAACTCCTCATTTTCACCAGGCTGTCTTCCGATGATAACAGAAGAGAAAGCCTGGCAGAATTTAGTAGCTCTGCCTTAACCTGTATCTCTGCTAATTGGATGGTAATTAATTGCTATTCTTTTAATTAGAAGTTCAAAATGGGATAAAGGCAGAGCTAAGCAAAACTTTTTCTATATAGGCAAGCCTATATTAATATCCTGTCATAATAATAGAGATCATTAAATGGGATGTCTGCTACATACCATGTGTTGTCTTATTCGGTTTCCTCATTGAGGCTCATTTGAGATCTGCAGAATCCCTAAGAAAGATACTTGTTGTCTTTCACTTTTTGCAGAAAGGGAAACTGAGGCCCAGGAAAGATAAGCAGAAGCCCAAAGCCTTTACAAAATGGAACTGGCATGAAGAATCAGGCAGTCTGGCCCCAGGATCTCCTTAGAGAGACAGGTAGTCATGCCAATTGTCCTGTTCTTGGGCTTTGTGTGTGTGTGTGTGTGTGTGTGTGTGTGTGTGTGTGTGTGTGTGTGTGTGTATGTGTATTTGTGGATGCACATGAAGGCTGGAGATCCTTTTTATTAGACAAGATGTCTCCCTGGGACTTAGGTCTCACTGCTCATTAGGCTAGACTGGCTAGCTAGCCAGCTACAGGAATCTGATGTTCTCAGCCTCTCCAGGGCTAGGGTTATAAGCCTGCCACCATAACATTTTTCCTTGTGCTGGAGATTTGCACTGGCTAGTTTTATGTCAATTTGACATGTTATTGTCATTTAAGAAGGTAGAACCTCAATTAAGATAAAAAAATGTCTCCACTAAGTAGGCCTGTGGCCAAGCCTACTGGACATTTTTTTTATTCCTTTTTAATTTTTATTTTTTAATTTAATTTATTTTACATTCTGTCTGCATTTTCCCCTCTCTTCTCTCCTTCCATTCCCTTCCTCTACCTCCCATCTACCCCTCATCCATGCCTCCTCTAGCTCTGTTCAGAAAGAGGCAGGACTCAAATGGGTATCAACCAAGCATGGCATATCAAGTTGTGGTAAGACAAAGCACCTCCTTTTGTATTAAGGGACATTTTCTTGATTGGTAATTAATGGTGGAGAGTCCAGCTTAAGGTAGATTGTGCTACCCCTGGGCTGGTGGTTCTGGGTGCTATAAGAAAGCAGGCTGAGCAAGCCACAAGGAGCAAACCAGTAAGCAGCACTCCTCCATGGACTCTGCATCAGTTCATACCTCTAGCTTCCTGCCTTCAGTTCCTTCCTGGACTACCCTCAGTGATCCAGTATGATCAGAGAGGTATAAGCTAAAATAAACCCTTTCCTCCTCAAGTTGCTTTTGGTCATGGCCTTTATCACATATTGTGGGATATTTTATCACACTGTATGAAGATGTGTCACTGATTTACCTTGCCTACCTAAGGCACCTGATTGGTTTAATAAAGAAATGAATGATCAATAGCCAGTCAGGAGAGAATACGCAGGACTTCTGGGCAGAGGTAGGTACATAGGGAGGAAGAGAGGTATAGATGCCAGGGAGATGGAAGAAGTTGAACATACAGAATGGAGGAGAGGTAAAAAGCCAAGTTGCAGAATGTTAATATATATAACAGGTTAATATAAGTTATAAGAGCTAGTGGAACAAGCCTAAGCTAAGGCCAAATTTCATAATTAACAATAAGTCTCTATGTCATTATTTGGGGGATGGCAGTCCCAAGAAGAAAATCTGACAACAATCCCAGTAATAAAAATCCTTATTAAGATAGGATAGAACTCAGCTCTTCATGCTTGCACCATCAGTACTTTAGCTAATAAGCCATCTTCCCAGTTCACAGATACTGGGCTTTAAACTAAAGAAACAAGTATAGACCTCAGCTCTTGCTGATGACTGGTAATGTATTTCTTTGGAAATGTGGGAAATAGAAACATTTTGCTGAAGGAGTAGAGGAACTGAATGATAAGACTCATCCTTTTACAAAAAAAAGCTCCAAGGGTATACTCAATGACTATCTAAAACATCTATAAAACAACTGATTACTTTGTATGTTAAGTGTAACAAGGTAAACTTCAACTTCAGTATAAGTATTTAAATAGAAATTTCACTGAAGATAACCATCCATTCGATCCCATTTCTTTAACCATTCTTCCAATATTCAGGCCACTCAAAATCCAATTTCTTATTACTTAACCATAATCTCCCACTTTGCACCCTTATCATGGTTGTCTACAAAAGCATTGTTATAATTTGCATATATTGACAATATTTAGAGAAACACCAGTATACACACAGACCGGTATATACAGAAATGTTCTTTCTGGGCTCTCCAGAACAATGACTGCCATATTTGACTTGGACTTCAAAAGGAAGGAGAATTCCTGAAAGGATTTATAAGTTGTACATTATTCTGTCAGTTCAATGTTAACTGTTCAAAAGTGAGTTGTCTGCTACCATGTAATGCATACATAAAGTTATGAGATTGTCCATTTACCCATGATTCGAGAAAAGTAACCTACCATTACTTCCATGTTAGTTCACTTAAAACAGTCTTTCAAGTAGTTTGACAGATCTGTCCTATGAGCAGATAGAGCAAAGGAATAGAGGCAAAATAACCAGCACTGACAATTTCCAGACTGGAGGGGACATAAAATAAATACTCTGACCCAGTTATAATCATGGGAAAGTTAGACTGAGAGATATTTAAGTTCTGTCCATACTATTTGGTATCCATTAATATTCCTCTGCAGTGATTGCATTGATAGACATTTGAGGTCTTTCTACATTTTGATGTCTATGTATTAAATACTTTTCTCTGCATTGATTATTAAACACTTAGTAACAGGCTCTTAGTTGTTAACATCTGATAAATTAATGGGAAACAGAGTCTTTAAAAAAGAATCAAAACAAGGATTCTAAAGAGAGGAGAGGGTTGTCCTGGTAGCTGGACTTTTTATCCCATTGTTTTCTACTTTGGTCAGCCAGAGAATTAATTTTCTTTCTCATCATTTCATGATGAACCTAAAATAACAAGACTTATTGAAAGAAGGGGTTTAGTTTCAGTTTAAAACTTCCAAGTTGGGGCTAAAGAAACATCTCAGCAATTAATAATTCTTTCTGCTTTTCCAAAGCATGTGGGTGTGGGCTCCAGCAGCCACACCAGGCTGCCACAACTGCCTGTATGTAGCTCCAGCTCCTGGCAATGCCCTTATCAAGCCTCTACTGGCACTTAACTACACAAGGGATACACACTCACACAGACACACATATATATAAGAAAAAAAATTTTTGTAAAACCTCCAGAATCAGGCAATATCTTGATCAGACTTCCAAATCTGTGATTACTGAAACATTCAATTTGGACACATGGATACCCTATTCCAAAGTGATGGAGACCAGAAACTGATATAAAGAGAAAGAGAATAAGAGGGGCAACAATGAAAATCCAGAGACAAAAGAATACATTGTGAAACCTGGTGGTACATGTCTACCACCTCAAACCTCAGAAGGTCAATGCAAGAGGATCACACTGTAAGTTACAAAGGTCAACAAGAGAGAGCACTGTGTGATGATAACACTGGCCTACATCTGTGCAGCTCCTGGGCTACATGAGAGGACACCGAGCTCTATGCTGCCCTTGCATATGTAAATACTAGAACCAGAAGGAAGACTGAGAGGGCAAAGGTGAGACAGCAAAGCACACAAACAAGGAGATAGCTGCAAAAGAGAAAAGCAGAGAAAGTCACAAAAGTAAGAAATGGAAGGTCAGTGTGCTGGTTGCTTCTTTTGTAGCTGGGACAAATACCTGACACAAACAACTTAGGGGAAGAATTAGTTTTGTATCACAGTTTCATGACAGAGGAAACAGAGCGGTGTTCATCACAACAAAGGCAGTTTTGTCTATGGCAGCTGGAGGGTGGGTTTGGCAGCTTGTTCATGTCTCAACAGTGTACCAGGAGGCAGAGACCTCTGTCCTCTGGCTATGAGCCTCTAACCATGTCCCGAGAACCTCGTACCCTATGTTTTCATTGTAGACCCCATCTTTTAAGAGTTCTGTAACCTTTCCAGAAGAGTGCTGCCACGGGGGACTGAGTGTGTGAATTCTCCACCCTATGAAGTACTGTTCTCAATCACGCAAGCAGTTTCCAAGAATAATCTGGAAGCTGTGATAGGATCCAGAGTAGAATTCTAGGAAACTAAAATGAAATTCTGAAGACGATAGCACTAGAATACTGGTGCTTGACATGTCTTAAAGGATTAGGGGAAGTTCCAGCATTCTTCTGGAAAGAAGTAGCATTTGGCTCTAGGTAGTGTTAAAGAGGGAAGAGACGGTAAAAGAAAGACCAATGAATATGAATACTGTGTGAGATACTGAAAATGATGTTCAATAGTGGGGGTGTGAGAAAATACAACCTTCGGAGGAGTTCACAGGCATCTGGTGAATGAAGACGGCATGGAAAAGGTGAGAGGCAGGTAAAGCTAGAATACGGATCATAGACTCTTGTCGGGGAGGGCAAAGGGACTACTAAAGTGATCACATTAACAATGTGTTTCAGATGAGAGAATACAGACAACTCTAAGAACACAGGAGTTGCAGATGAGTTAGGAGGCTGCTAAAACATCCCAGGTGAGATGAAGTGATAGCACCTGCTATTGTTTCTAAAACTGGAGAGCAGCTGCCTGCTATCAGAGCTACTGAAAAGGCAGAAGATACAGATGTGGACGAGAGGAGGGAAGTATAAAAGATGCTCCCAGGTGTACCTCTGTCTTGCAGCTAATACCTGCTAATCTTGTTCTCTGAAGCAGGTACCATGGAAGAAGAGGCTGGGGGAGTGGTAGGTGATGAAGATAATCAGTTCAATTTGCAAATTTTGGGACTGGTAGAACATCTGAGATATAAATATTATCCCAGGATGCTGTAAACATGACTACAAATTGTCCATTCTATGCTTCTCCTGAAACTCCTAAGCATCCTTTTCTGTGATGTGTTCTTATGTTTGAATAACACATCATGGTACAAAACAGAAAACTTCAGAAACTGAGTGTAGAATACATTGGGGATTTTAACACTACCCTTAGGCTAATCTTGTCTTTCATTAGATCATACATTTTAAGCTGCATGAATGTAAGAGAGCATGTCTGCAAATCATACTCATTTGACTTTAACAAATATTTCTGAGGGTCCCTAATTAACAGGCAGAAAATCATTTATATGACATGCAATAGATCATAGAACCCTCTCTATTCACTATCCTTTAATTCTCACATTCACTCACTCAACTCATGATTGATTGATTTCTTGCAGATACTTTACTGGCAATGGAGACATAGTTGACCATGGAGGTATTCATGTTTCAGTAAAAATGATAAATTACAAAATTTCAGGTAGTATTGAGGGCTGTGGGGGTAAATATATACTTCACTGCAGTGAGTTGGAGTGAGGGAATGTACTGAATGGTCACAATAGTCAGATTTCATCTCCAGAGAAAGTAGCATTAGAGACATAATCAAATGTCCAAAGGAAGCAACCTACAAAGATCATGTAGAAACCAAAGGAATAATAGATGTAAAGGCCTACACCTGTGCAAGGAAGGGAAGGATGGCCTGCGTGACTTGAAGTGATCCAAAGAGGTAAATAGTGGAAGGGGAGGTCCAAACAGGAAGACGGGAGGGACATCATTATAGGGCCTCAGCAGCTGCAGTCAATGGGCATGTTTGAAACCAGAGCTAAAGAAGGAAGGCCTTGCCCAGGGAATTGTATGACTCAGCTTTGGTTATCAAAAGCTTCCTCTGGGTCTTAACTAAAAGATGCATTATAGGTGTGCAAGAATAGAAGCAGCAAGGCCAATCAGGAAGCCATCACAGATGTCTAGTTAAGAGAAGGGATGTTGTCTAGGAATAAAAGTGGAGAGCAGGGACCATCTAATGTAGATTTCTTCTCTTCTCTTTACATATGAGGAAAATGAAGCTTATAGATTGACCATTCTGATCATATATTTATTTTGTGGTTCTGGGATCTGAACTTAGATCCTTCATGTGCCCGGCAAAGGCTGTACCACTGAGTTACAATTCCAACCTCCAAGATCTGTTTTTAACAGGAGACATCCCACCGTCTCCAGTTCCTTCATACCGAGGAGCACTCGCTTGTTTTGTCCTGCTGCTGATCTGCACCTGCTGGGGTTGTTTGATTGACTTCACAAACGAGAGCCTGGCGTTTAGTTCAACAATCAGGAATCATTACAATGTTTGTAAACAATGACAGACTATGATAAATATGCATTCTGGTTAATTACTGCCTTCCCATGTGCTGTCTTCCCTTCCTCATTTCCATCATCCTGTCACATCTCAGTACCTGACTGTGTGTGCCCTACAAGAGGGAAGGAGAAAATAGCTGCAAACACATTGAAATGCAGGAAGACAGCCCTGTACCCTGATGAGATCTTAGGAACAGGAGGCAAACCCGAAGCTCAAACACTGCGGAAAACACACAGCCTTTCAGTATGTTCAGCTTCGTTTCCCTTCCTTGGTGTGTACATGAAGTTTTTATTCAAGGAACAGCACCTCTAACAGATGTCTGTTCCAGCCTTGCCCCTGAAGCAGAATTAACAGGCCAATAATTAAGAAAGTCCTATTAAGGGTCTAAGGGATTTGTTTTCTCTCTTATCCACTCTCTTCTCCTCTCCTTCCCTTCCCTCCTGCCAACTCTTCTTCTCCTGTGATACTCTCTTTCCCTTCCTCCTCCACCACACACACACACACACACACAGAGATAGATAGATAGTTAGATAGTTAGATAGTAAGATAGATAGATAGATAGATAGATAGATAGACAGACAGACAGACAGACAGACACACACACACACACAGATAGATAGATAGACAGACAGAGACAGACAGACAGACACACACACGCAGAGAGAGATACATAGATAGTTAGATAGATAGATAGACAGACAGACAGACAGACAGACACACACACACACACACACACACACACACACACACACACACAGAGAGAGAGAAGAGTCTCCTTAATCATGGAGAAGAAGCACCCATACCAGACCTCTTGGTATAGCGAAACTCTTCATGCGGCTTATTAAACACCCTCACTCCCCCTGTGGTATGCTACAGGTGTGACATAGCTCAAGCAGCAGTATATAGATAGCAGTTTGCCATGAGTTGGAGCAAATGTCAGAATGTATTACACTTCTGCTCCTGTACTCTTGGTGATGAGCTCCAGGACTTCAGTTTGTTCACCTCTGTAGGCAAATAAAAAATATTTGTACTTACTGGTACTTCTTATAATTGTCACCACACTGATTAACTGCATATTCCATTTTCCCACTAAGAGAATGGAATTTCACATAGAATAGGGGCTCCCCATCTGATGATTAATCTTCATTATCAACTTGATCAGATATGGAATCTCCTCTTAGACACATCTCTGGGCATATCTGCAAGGATGTTTTTATAGATGTGTAAATGGAGAGGGAACAGCTGCCCTGAATGGTGGTGAATATCATTTCATGGGATGAAGTCCTGGACTGTAGAAGAAAGGACAGAAAGAAAACTAACATGACATCAGTATTCATCTTCATCTACGCTCTCACTATAGACACCTTCTGCTTCTGCTATCATGGAGGACTTCGGATCCCCTCACAGTGTGAGAAAACAAAATCTTTTTTCCTTTAAATTGGGTTTGTTTGTTATTTTTGTCATGGAACTGAGAAAGGTAACTAATATGGGCTACCTGTGGGAACCAGATAATGCCACTGACAGCACCCAGGTCATGGTGCTACAAAATTTGATGTTTATCCTGCATGATTTCAGTCTTTTTTTTGCCCAACCTTTCCTTGCTGTGCCTCTGTTCTTCCCTTTTAGAATGGAAATCCTTGTACTGTGCCATTGTATGTTGACATATGCAACTTCCCCCTGCCCCCCAGAAGCTTGGAGTTAACAGATTGTCTTGAGTCTCAGAAGAGTTTTTAGATTTGGGGCTTTTAAACAATGTTAAAACTGTTATGATTTTAGGAACCTTTATAGATGAACTAAATGCATTTTATATTTTGAGATGTCTATCAGTCTATAAGGACAAGTTATAGAATGTTAATGTTTTAAAATGATGTATTGGGGTATCAGGCGGAAAAGGGATGGACGTTTGGTAGTTAATCTTCACTGACAACCTGACTGGATTTAACATCCTTTGAGACATTTATCTGGTCATATCTGTAAAGGCATTTCTAGCAGGCTTTGACTGAGGAAAAACCTACTCTGAAGGTTCTGAATGTGGGTGACAATATTCCATGTGCTACAAGCAAAAAGAGGAAGTAGACAGAATTCAAGACTCATCTCTATGCTTCCTGACTGCAGATACCGTATGTGACCAGGTACCACAGCAAGATGTAAGTAACCAATAAACCACCACATCAATGGATCTGAGATCAGCTTCATATATCCCATCTGTGAGGTTGTAATCCCATCTACTCCACAAAGAGGAGGATGACTGGCTTAGATTTCTGGGTACAGCGAAAGTTTCAAGCAAAGGTACTCATGTTGCACGGAGTGCTGTTCTATTATACTAGCCACAGTCTGGTACCATCAACCTATATAATTTTATCTAAATTCCCAAGGTCTATATTTTTGTATACTTTATGTCAGCTTATAATAAAATAATATAATAATATTAACTCTGCACAGATAATAGTGTGACAGTACATATATTGGAGAGGGGACTTTTATTGGTGGTATTATCATCACTGTCAGCCTTTGCTTTGATCTCATTGACTATGAATTATTCTTTCAAGCAGAATAGAGAAGGTTTTGGATAACTAAGTCATTTCATTCTCTTCTTAATCATGTTGTCATCCATTCTCTGCATTATTTCTTAACACTCACCACTTCATTCAGATTGCTCTTTCTGTCTACAGTGGCTTCTCTCTCTCTCTCTTTTTTTTCACTTGCATAACTTGAACCTAAAGAGTTGGCTTAGTTGACTTCCTCCATCTTATCTCCACCTTTCATACCAGTCAAACACTCTAGTCCTGAGCTATCTTCCCAGTCCTCGGCTTTCTAAGACAGTCTTGCTACACAACTCCTGACTGGCCTTGAAATCTTGATCTTCTGTTCTCTGCTTTTTAGTAATCTGATTCAGGCATGTACTACCATCCTCATATCCAGCCAGGTATCACTTGATTCCCACAACGTGCAACTTCAGAATTCCAGAGTTGAAGTTACTGTCCTTCCTCCTCCATCCTGACATCTACTTGGGGGAATATCTCTCTTGTACCATCAGCATTGCATTTTCAATGGTCACTGCATTAAACTGGAAACCCTTTGTCAGCAGGGGTTATGCTTAATTCCTTTCATCTTCACAGCAAAGCCACATATTTGACTTGTAAGGACCACTTCACAGAAGACTTTTGTGTGAGCAAATAAATAAAACATCTTTTAATTGATTCATCTACCTATGATAGATGGATTCATTGAATACTAAATGGACACCTTACAAATGAAAATTGCTTTTCGGTCACAGATTTGTATTTTATTGAGTATAACTTAATCTTCATCTTAAAGGCTCCATTAAAGGCTAAGGTGATCCTTCATTGGGAAATTCTTTTTTCTCCCTCACTTTGCAGGATCTTTACTACTTCTCAATAAGCAATCAATAACCATACCAAGCCATGACACCTATGGACTACAACAGTGACTAGCATGGCAAGATACTTCTAAAGGTGCAGTAATGTAACTGATATTTGAGTGGTTACCAACACCTATCTAATTGGACTTAAAGCCCATTCAATAAGAAGCAATCAAGCCTAGTATGAGAAACCTAGCCAGTTTCTTGGGCTCATGAGGTCATGGATCTCAGCAGAAAACCACCACTTCATGAGACCAATATAATTTGTAAGTATATTCTAAAACTTATTCATATACCCACAGATAAGTGTAGCTCTTAGTTTTTTATCAAAGAAGTTTCTGTTTGCAGCAAACAGAGAACCACAACTGGTCATAATGCAGAAAGCAACTGATCTTGTTGAGCCCATTCCCAATTGATGTGTCTAAATACAATTCCTGCACCTAAGCCTCAGGGAACATCAAGACAAAGGGGCACAAAGGCTGTAAGAGTAGAGAACCAGGAAGTCTGCTGTGAGATTGTGCCTTATAGAAGTGACAGAGAAGTTACTTACACTCACGATACCTCAACAGTAAGGCTGCCTAAACAAAACCTGAACAGTGACAACACCAATAGATATGTGTTAATGTGGAAGTGGGAAATCTCATAGAGTCCCATCCCTAGACAAAGTACAATAGGCAATTATGGATATTAAGAGAGAGAATTAGTATCTCCCAGGGATAAGCCCACTAATTGGTTATCCAAATACACACAAGCAACACCAACCTGACTCAGCCAGGTGTATTTGTATATTTATATATATATGTGTATGTGTGACAATAATAAGTAAGAAGTTATTAATGTGAGAGGAAGTAGAAGGGATATGGAAGTGGTTAGGGAGGGGAACATGGGGGGCTTGGAAAGAGGAAAGTGAAGGTAGAAGTGATGTGATTATATTTTAATTAAAAATTAAATAAAATCTTCAACAGCAAAACACGTTTAATTTAAATTGTGACTAACACACTTTTGCTCCTAAGTATAACATTTTCACACATTGAATTCACATGGCAAAGAGGGATGTGTGAGGTCCTTCTTACAGTTAATGAGTGGGGTTATTTAGAAGAAGTTTCTCAGAATACCCGCTTTTGAGTCAGTGTGTCAGAGAAACCCAGTTCTGAACTGCCTCAGGAACTGCAGCACATTCATGTTCTGAGTACAAATGTCTCAAACTCTCTTTGAAACTTTGCTTAGAGTCTCAATAAATCACACTGAAAGACTTAATTATGAAACCCCAGAGCTGGTCATGAGGATAATAAAGTGCCTGGCTTTTCGTTTCAATAGATATGTTAATATTTTAGTAGCACCTAACTGCCTGTGTGCTATTTCACAATTCATGATTAAAGTTTGATTTTAATAGATCTTCTAAAAACTGTGAGACTTGTATTTCAATCCTTGTTATTGGTTTGTCCTTTGTAACACGTGACTAATGCCCCTAGCAGTCATTATCTCTTGGCAGAATTGCGTGAGTCAAAGCTGAGCCTTAGAGGGTAACCTGGTCCATATCAGTCACACAGAAACAATGAAAATGCACTTGGCTTCTCCTGCGTTTTTCTTTGCATCTATTCTTGGTGTATGTCTGAGAATGAAAGCAATGAGGATATACTACCTACATGTTTTTAACTCCTTTTAATTAGGAATCACTACCAGTTTTTTTTTTCTTTAACTTGAGGAGTAAAGAAAGTAAGTTAAGTTGTTGTGAAATGTTATGCCAGTTCTGCAATTCAGATAAGAAAATGTGAAGGCTAAAAGATTTGAAAGTTTTTCTCAAGGGACTATTTTAGTAGTTTCATGAAATTATAACTCAAACCTCAAAATGCTGTACATACTTGATATATACAATTTGATGAGTTTGGGCATATGCATGTTAATATTATAGTATAACTGCAATCAAAGAAATGAACTTACCCACCACATACAAAGTTTCAATGTGTCATTTAGTTGTCTCTGGATAAGTTTATGATAAGAACAAACTTGAAAGAGTGAGAAAGCTATTACTAACCATGCACATTGTAGAGCACAGCAGATTTCTGTAACTTTTTGATCTTTCAATATGGAAACTTAGACTCACTGAGTATCAGTTCTGTATTTCCTCTTCTTCCCACTCCCTGGAAACCACCATTCTATTTCCTCTGTCTAGGAGTGTCAATCTTTTATATGCGTTCTTGAAGTAGTATCACATGGTGGTTGTTCTTTCATTGGATTATTTCACATACCAAAATGTCCTCTAAGGCGGTTTGATTGGAAAGTCTTTTCCCAGCCTTTTATTTTTAGGTAGTGTCTATCTTTGAATTTGAGATGTGTTTCTTGTATGCAGCAGAAAGATGGGTCCTGCTTTTGTATCCATTCTGTAAGCCTATGTCTTTTTATAGGCGAATTAAGTCCATTGATATTAAGGGATATTAATGACCAGTGATTGTTCATTCCTGTTATTTTTTGGTGGTAGTGTGTGTGTGTACTTCTCTTCTTTGGGGTTTACTGCTGTGGTTTTATCTATTGCCTGTGTTTTCAAGTGTGTATCTGACTTCCTTCAGTTGGAATTTTCCTTCTAGTGCTTTCTGTAGGGCTGGGTTTGTGGATAAGTATTGTTTAAATCTGGCTTTGTCTTGGAATGTCTTGTTCACTCCGTCTATGATGATTGAGAGTTTTGCTAGGTATATTAGTCTAGGCTGGCATCCATGGTCTCTTAGTGTCTGCATTACATCTGTCCAGGTTCTTCTGGCTTTCAAAGTCTCCATTGAGAAATCGGGTGTTATTCTGATGGGTTTGCCTTTATAAGTCACTTGGCCTTTTTCCTTAGCTGCTCTTAATATTCTTTCTTTATTCTGTACATTTAGTTGTTTAATTATTATGTGGTGAGGGGACTTTTTTGGGGGTCTAGTCTGTTTGGTGTTCTATAGGCTTCTTGTATCTACATAGGCATTTCCTTCTTTAAGTTGGGAAAGTTTGCATCATTTTATATTTGTACCAACAGTTGTTGTGTAGCAGTTTTCTCCAAGATTAATACCTTCCATCAGGAGAGGAAGTTTATTAAGATCAGGATATTTATAGGGAGGTAAAACAACAGGATGTTCTAAGGGTAGGTAAACCAGTCTATCCTGCAGGGAAGCTCCTTAAACACAGGGAATAAACAACTCCAGCAATAAACAGCTCCAGGAAGTCCCTGAAACTGACCAGCTTCACTCCGGTCCCTCACAACCCAAGCATATATAAGCAATAAGGACTGTGAGGGAAACTCTTAGCATGCTAAGCTGCCTACAAGAAACACAGACCAACTAAGCTTCCTGGAACAAGTAGAGACCAGTAGAGTGGCCTTGCAGAGGATCAGATAAACTGAGCTATCTACAAAGGACACTCCCTAATATTTAGATACAAGACTTGAGGAATCAAGCTGGAACTGAGCTAGAAGTATCCCCACTGAGGACTGGATCACATAGTATAGGAAAGTGCAACCAACCTTTCAAGAGAGAGAGAGAGAGCAATCAATGTCCTACCCAGCTATTAAGCTTGTGAGTCACACAACAACCAGGCTAGTGAGATTTACTGAAGTGTGCCATAGCAGCTATCTTGGGAGTAACCAGTAGCAATTTCCCACTCAACAGGTGGGAAATCTTGCCTGGTACTTGAAATTTAGTCAACTACCCAAGGCTAGGGAAAGATGCATCTTAGAAGAGAACCTACTACCACCATTTTCTTAAATTGACATAATTTGTAACTATATTCTAAATACTTATCACTATACCCACATATAAGTGCAGTTAGTTATCAGTGCTCATTGAAGAAGCTTCTTTGTGTAACAGATGGAAAACATTACAGAAAGCTACAAAAGGTCAAACTGAAGAGAATAAGTCACCATGGGATGCCCAACCTGAATTGGCTAATCTACAGATAACCATTTTCACCTCAGACTCAAGAGAAACTAGTTTAAGAATGGATAGAAAGATTGTAAGAGCCAGAGGCCCAGGATTCCTACTTCAGCAGAGTGTCTTTTATATACAGCAGAGAAGCTACACCCATGAAATATCAACAACAGAGTTACCAAAACAAAACCTGAATAATAACCATGCCAGTTGACATGCCAATGGGGATAGCATTGTGAGTGTTGGAAAGGGTAGGATTGATATAAATACAGTACTCAAGTATGAGATTCTCAAAAAAACATTAAAATTTAAAATAAGATATCCAACCAACAAACACTTTTCTTTCTCCTTTTTTTATTTTATAGTTTTCAGTGTACAAGGCTTTCATTGTCTTGATAAGTTTATTCTTACATCTTGAAAAAAGGTAAGCCTACTGACTTAGAGGGATATCCTCTAACTAGATTTGTTAAATGTACATGTATGTGTGAATGGTCATCATAAAAAAAAAATCAGAAAACTAAGGTGAAAACACTTAACAGCCATCCACAGTTCTACCCTAGAAGTAACTATTTTTGCTCATTTTTATATGAATGCTTCCAGATGCTTTATCGTCTTTCTCTAACTGCAAAGATAAGTCTAATTGTAGGTTTACCACTTTCATGGAGGTTCACTGGTTGTACCAAAGTTCATCTTATTTTCAAAGCAAGATGAGTTGCTTAGTGTCTATTGGGACCTAATGTGATGCAATAAAAGCCATTAGGCAGAAGTGGTTTCTCATTTTTCCTAAGAGTAGAAGCATTAAGAAAAGGAGATTTGATTAAGAGAATATGGAGGAAAATCAAAATCTTTAATCCAGGGTTTAGTCTTTCGAATCATGATTTAATCTATAACAAGCAGACTCCTTAGGGCTGTCATTTAAAAAATATGCTAGCTCTTGTCTCTGATGCTGCTTTAATGCAACTCCTGATAAGAATCATCTCCACACTATACCTGAGCTAGTCTAAGCATATTTTAAAGTGGCAGGTCTAATTTCCAACTCCAGCCTCAATGTTATGAATATAAATCTTCAGCTAAAGAAATAAACACCTTGTGGAGTCCTGGTCAGTGATTCATTCTTCTCAATATTCAGTTCAGAAGCCCATGAAAAAAGCTTGGGAGAGCTGACTTTCACCTCCAAGCAGGAATGGGCTCATGCATATATGTAGTTAGGGCTCAATACTGGGTTCAGGATCAAAAAGGATAATTTAAATTTATAGTCAATTGGCCATTATTTTGTCATATGTTAGAGGCAGATACTAATAACAATCTTCATGTCTGCTCCTTACAAGCTGCATGGTAATGATCAGGTGAATAGTCATTTGAGGAGAAAGGATACAATAAAGAGAATAATGATATACACAAATAGACAAGAGTAGTGAGGTTTAGGTACTAAAAGAAGTATGCTTGAAGTAGCAATTACTTTACAGTATTATTGGATATTATCATTTGGAGTGATTGGATAAGAGTAGTCTGTACTCATAATCCTAATGCTTCTCTAAACATTAAAATAATAACAAAAACAAAAATTAAGACAAGTTTTAAAAGAATACCAAAATAGAAGGCACAGCTAAATCATTATCAATAGATGTGAGTGAGGTAAATAACCTAATCAAAATGGCAGAGATTTGAAATGGAATAGAAAGCCAGTGATAGCTAAATATATTGCATAGTATACATATTTCTGAAACATAAATACAAATAGTAAAATTCATAAAGGACAGGTGGTCAATAAACATACCCAAGTGTAAAATATTATTATTCTTTAGAGAAGTAAATCAATATCATAATGAGATATTATTTCATACTAACTAGGATGACTAGGTTATAAAAAAAAAAAGGTAGAGATACAAAGTGTGGAAGCACACACTTAGTACATGGGAAATCCAGAAAGTAGGATTCTAAAATCTAGTCCAGATTATACTGAACTATGTCTCAAAAATACAAACAACAATGTCACATAATAGTATTGATGGTGATGTGGATAAATTGATACTCTCATACACTGGAGGTGAAAATGCAAAGTGCTACAGCTTTCTTAGAAAACTGGCATTTTCTCAAAACAGAGTTATCAGAACACACTAATCCCTAGTTAGACAGCAAAGAAAACTCAAAACATATGTCCACTTAGGTGTCACAGAAATGTCTATAGTAATGTTATCCCACATAGCCCAAAGGGTAAAGACAACTAAAATATCAAATAATAACAAATGAACAAAATATGAGCATACAATGGAATATTATCTATTCTCTGAAAAATGAAGAATGTGTTGCTACATTCTCCAACATGGAGAAACCTTAAACATTCTGTAAGTGAGAGAAACTGGTTACTAAAGGCCATAAACTATATCATTTCATTTATGTGAAGTGTCCAAAATGCACAAATCTGTATAATTAATGATTTCCTACAGCTTTGGTGTGTGTGGAGGGAAGAAGTAACTTAGAGTTGATAGAGGGTTTCCATTTGGGGATAAAATGTTCTAAAATCAGCAGTAATGACTACAGAGCCATGCAAATACAACTTCAAATGTCTTCGTACACTTTAAATTAGTGACTCATACGATATGTGAAATATATCTCAATAAAAAGGTAAAATAATGTAATAAAGTAAAACGGCAGATAAATGATGCAACCACTTTACAATTTACAGTGAACTAATCAATATGGGTATCAAACATTAATGGCTGCTAATCATTGGAAGATAATAACCAGATGTTCATCTAACAAAGCAGCCTGAGAACTGACTCTGAGTCAGGTTGAGTCCTTAATCCCAGCTGTCACTATAAAGAAAATACCAAGGAGACCAAAGCATTCTTAATTGTACTGTGCATTTACAATCAGCCTCATCCCAACTGTGAGGAACATGGTTTATATAGTGTGCATTTGTGTTTTCCTTATTTATTTCCTCTTTGGAGTAAGGATTGAACTGAGTGGCCCATGCATTCACTTTGCTGTTGAGCATGCCCAGCTAAACTGGCATTTTCATGTGTGTTTGTTTTGTGCTTGTGTATATGTGAGTGTGAGTATGCACCTGTGCTTAGAGGTGAGCATGTGTGAATGCACATGTGTGCACATGCATGAGAAACCCAGAGGTTGATACATAGTGTCCTCCTCAATTGCTAACTACCTATTTTTATATCTTATTTTATTTTTTAATTATGACTACATGTGTGAAGGTGCCCATGGAAATCAGAAGGGAGTATGGGTTTCCCTAGAAGCTGGAAGTTGTGAGCTATAAGTGGTCGGGAGCTACATGACCTGAGTGCTGGGAACTGAACTTAGGTCCACTGCAGGAGTAGAATGTATGTGCTCTTAAACAAGAAGCCATCTCTCCAGCCCCTGATTCTCACTGTACTTTTGAGACAGGGTCTCTCACTGAACCTGGAATTTACTAATTGTCTAGGAGGGCTGGTCAATTGGCACTAAGGATCTGCCTGCCTCTACTTTCTCAGTGCTGGGATTAGAGGTGTGTGCTGCCCTGGGCAGTGGTTATGTTGGTTATGGGGACATAAACTCTGTTTGTTATGCCTGCATGACAAAAACTTGCTTCTTGGGTTATCTTCCTAATTCCCAGCCTACATTTTCACCAAATGAATTTTAAGTCAAAGTGATACAGTGATAACTATTCAAAAATGTCAGTGATGTATTTATATAAAAGCGAAGGTAGAGGTTTGTTCTTTTAATAATATGTGTATTCTTTAAGAATTTCACACACGTTATCTTGCTCATATTCCCCTCCCCCAGCTTCTCCCAGATCCACTCCCAATTCTCTACCAAGTTGATGTTCTCTCTCTCTCTCTCTCTCTCTCTCTCTCTCTCTCTCTCTCTCTCTCCCCAGTTAAATTTGTGCTGCCTAAATATTCTTGGGTATAAGGTTATCCCTTAGATCATGGTTAACTTCTAGGAGTTACGCCCTTAAAGAAATCTACCTCTGCCTCTCACAGCATCTATTAATAGTCAACAGCTTCCTTAGCCTAGGGTGTGGTCTTATGCCTACTTTCTCCTTGATGCTGGAAGTTTCTGGTCTGAGCTTGCACATGTCTTGTGTATACTGTCAAAACCCCCATGAGTTGATATGTTCAAGTACTCTGTTGTGCCTCCCAAACACTGTTTTACTGTAGTCATCCACCTCTTCTGGCTTTTATAATATTTCTATCCACTCCTTAATGAGGACCCACAAGTGAGGTGGGTAAGGCCGAAAGCATTGGGCCACACTGTAAGCAAACAAAGAGCTTTGACATGCACAGTAGTGCCCTGACCCACGGGAACCTGAAACCAGAGCCCCAAGATGACAACTGCAAAAATAAGAACTAGGGCCAAATCAAGAAAAGCCACAATAGCCACAGAAGCAAAGCCCACCAAACAGCACATACATAAATACGTCAGCCCTTAGTTTAATAAACGAGATTGCTTGCAAACCTCCCAGAGCCTGTGTCATTCATTGGTTCTGAGTCTGCTTATCCCCTGCCCCCAAGGTCAGAGAGAGCAGGATCCCAGCTGCAAAGCCAGTGACACACAAGCTTTGAGGGTAGAGATGTGATGCAGACCTTCCGATTATGGCTGAACTCCTCACAGGCTCTTATTTTCTGCATGTTAACCAGTTATGGTTGCACTTGGAATGAGATAGATGGAAGGAGCTTCCAGAGGGCCGGGTGGTGTTCTTTTTCTTGACTTCATTGTGAGTAGGTTGTTGGGATTCTTGTCCTGGAACAAGTCATCCTGTCAAGTGTTTTTGTTTTGTGTGGTTTTTCATATCTGCTGTTATTGGTTTTTATAGAATATTTTAGTGAAATAAACACTCTGGGATATGTGAAGAAGGGAATTTCAAGTCCAAGAAGATGAGATTAAAGCAAGGGAGAAAAGATAAGAAGCATGGACAAAGCTCAGAAGATGATGTGTTATTTGTAAAACTGTCTAAAAGGCAAATTACTAGAGTTTGGAGAGCAACTGGATGGGGTTATATAGGAAAGAGGTAGAAGAGCATGATGTACAAGTTTGTGGCTCAGGTGAACATGAAACAAAGAATACAGGAAAGGTCTACCCCTTCTTCCCTCAGACAAGCTTTATAAATTTTCCTTGCAGAGTAGCCATCCCATTCTTGTCTTGCAGGCTTACATTCTTGCACAGGCTTTCATAACTGTGTCTGTTTGTGTCTCTAAGAGGAGCAGGTGACCAGGCCTGGCTCATCAAAGCATCCCATTCAATGCCCAGTGACTGGTGCAGGGATGGACACAAGACTCAAGCTAGTGAAGAAAGGATAAAGGAGCTGAGTCCACCTCTTCCTACCATGTATGAGGAGGTACAATATGGTATGACTATTGCTGCTACCATGAAGTGAGAAGGTGCCTCACACTGGTGTCAACACATTAGAAAACAGCAGAGATGGACCCATGGAATATACAAATAGTAGTAGTACCAATTTAGTTCCTGGATATAGCCAAGCCTGAAGACAGACTATTCCTTGACTTCTCCAGCTATGTATGAACCAGTTATTGAAGTACTCCTTTTTTTGAGGAAAAAGTGAAAATGATTTACAACAATTAAAAATGAAAGTCACAAATATGGGGATGAAGGACACTTTTACTGCTTACAGACTACTTGGTGCCAGTCATCTCGTCCAGTGCTACAAAGAGAAATGGAGTGTCAGCCACATCTGTAATTGAAAATGTTGTAGCAGCCATCCTGGAAAAGTGAGAAATGGGTTAAATTGTTCACATTAAGTTTAATCACAGGGACTGGAGGGGTGGCTGAGTGGACAGGAGTGCTTGCTGCTCAAGCATGCAGACCAGAGGTTGGATCTCAGAACCACAGAAAAACAAGAAAAAGACATGGTTCCACATGCTGATAATACCAGCACTGTAGAGGGAGGGGACAAGTGGATTGTTGGGGCTTATTGGCCACTATGCTAGCTCCTAGTTCAATGAGAAGCCCTGTTGTGAGAGACTGAGGTAGAGAGTGATAGTGCAAGGCAGGGGACATCCTCCTCTGGCTTTCATGTGAGTAGACACCACACACACACACACATACACACACACACACACACACATACTCACATGCACACATACACACACACACACACATGCACGCACACACACACACACACACACTCATGTACACATACACATACAGAGTGAAAGAGAGAGAATCAGGAGTTTCATACATTTATTAACCTATTATCTATAATATCATCTCAACATGTATAAATAATATAATTATTATAATACTTCACATTCATTCTTTTTGACTATACATTTTAAACTTAGTCCATTTGGACTCATTTCATTTTTAAGCTTCAACAGCAACTTGGGGCTAGTGTCTATTATATTGGGCAATAGGGCTTGAGCTAATCTGGATTTAGTCTGGTTGGTCCTTACCCATGCTACGTTTTTCCATCCATGTCTACCTGATCCTCATTGTCTTTCATATCACACCAGCAGCATCAGGTACCTTACAAGTCATGTGTCCATACCCTCATTTTATAGAAGAATAGTAATGAGAGCACATAATGGTGAAAACTAGTTTTTAACATAGAATTGACAGAGAATCATAAGAAAAACCCTCAGACACTGGACTTTTCCCACAATTCAGTGTTGAAATTTGTAGGGTACATTTTCATTTTTATGTTTGTCTGTCTAGTCTTAACTTCTGCCTTTCTGGAAAGCCTGAGGAAACAACTTCCGAACTTATATGTCAAATACTGTCCTAAGAATCTGGCACACATATCAATTCATTGAGCTCGTGGAAACAACTCTACTGAGCTAAGTATCTAGACCATCCATTTCCCAAATGGATTAGATCACTGGGTTTGAACTGAGTGCATCTGGACTCTGAATCTAAACTAGTCACCACACCACCCTGCCTGCCTTTCAGTCTTGCTGAGGGCAGCATTGTGCCTCTTGGGGCACAGGCCAAATGAGACAAGGACTGTTTTCCCTGCCTACTGGCAGACTTGCAAGATGTGCAAGAGTGCTTAGGAGGCAGATGCTTCTCCTGGGTGGGTAGCTATTATTTCCAATCACTGCAATGCTAGATCAGCCCACCCAAAGTACAAAGATCATCTTAGCTCATAGGATGTAAGCTTCAGTCTGACACATGGAAAGCAAGTAGTTGGTACTTGGATATCTTCCACCTTCTTCTCACATCTCCCTCAGAAGTCACCTAGGTAAATCTCAGAAGGGGTCTATGAGGAGCTAGGCCTAGAAAATTTTTAAACATATGCCTAATAGTACAATGGTTCTTTTCCCATTTGGTATGTGGATGACTGAAAATGATGTATCAGGGAGTGATAGAGAGATGGACTCACAGCCACTAAGATGAAAGCACCAGGCTGAAGAACTGAATATAGGGAAGAGGAGAGCATGCATCACAGCATTCCTAGGGAATGGAGTCAGTATAAAACTGTGCACAACCACACCCATGCTCACACACTGCTGAGCACTTAGGAGCACACACGATCACTTCTACGGATACAGGCGAAAGTGTTAGGGAAATTAAATTCTCAAGTATCAGTAAGAGCACTATAAACAGCCTCAGCTTCTTTCATTGAAGGTTGGCAGTACTTCACAACAATTTTAACACATGGGTGCTATGTCCTAGCAGCCTCAATCCTGCTACCAATAAGGGCACATGGAAAAGGGTAGTTTTGCTGTGGGATGTTGTTCTGTATGTGTTGCTCTGATTGGTTGATAAATAAAAAGCTAATTGGCCAGTAGCCAGGCAGGAAGTATAGGTGGAGCAAGCAGATGAGAAGAATTCAGGGAAAAGGAAGGGCTGAGTCAGGAGTCGCCAGCCAGACCCAGAGGAAGCAAGATGACAAGGCAGAACTGAGAAAAGGTACCACGCCACATGGTGAAATATAAATAAGAATTATGGATTAATTTTAAGTGTAAGAGCTAGTCAGTAATAAGCCTGAGCTAATGGCTATATAGTTCATAATTAATAAAAAGCCCCTGTGTGTTTATTTAGGTCTGAGTGACTGTGGACTGGGCAGGACACAGCAAAACTTCCGACTACAGTAGTTACTGCAGAATTTTTGTGGTATTTAAAAATAGCAGCAGGGCCTAGCACAGTAGTTCATTCCTTTAATCCCAGCACTCAGGAGGCAAACACAGGTGGATCTCTGTGAGTTCAAAGCCAGCCTGGTCTAAAAAGCAAGTTTCAGGCCAGCCATGGCTACACAGTGAGACACTATCTGAGAGAGAGAGAGAGAGAGAGAGAGAGAGAGAGAGAGAGAGAGAGAGAGAGAGAGAGTTCATTCCAAGTGAACTAACAATTACAGTATTTTCTCATACTAGAACATAAAATACACTTGAAAAGTGTTAGATGAAAGTTTCATATAGGCATACATGAAAAAACATTCATGATAATTTGACATGGGAAAAAGCAAGTACTAGAATAACACAGTAGATTAGAATGATATATAAACAGCTAGCTAGGTAGACATGATCAGGCAGAAAGAAAATTGACCTTGAATGACATCACTATAAGAATATCCACATATTAATTCACTTAAATATTACAAAAATCTATGAAGGTGATATTAATTATTATTATCTTTGACTTGGAGATAAAGAAATGAAGAAAAGAGGTGAAATACTTTAATCAAGCTCATATTGGCTGGCTAGAATGGAGAACATGAGTGAAAAAATTTTCATTTTACAGCTCCATATAATTTTCTTCAGTGACACATGATGTTTTATGAAACAAAATACTATGAATTTTTTTCTAACTGTGTGAAACTAATGACCTACAAATTCTTTACAGTTACCTCTGGCCATCTCTCCAGCTAATACCAAGATATTTCTCGGCTTTCTTCCATACAGACTTCCCACTCCCCTTTCAAATAAAGAACTCTGTTGCTCTAATTTCCCCTGAGAGGTATTCAGCCACCAAATGGCCTTCACCACTACAAACTATGTGCTAATATTCATACTAAATTCCCCCTTGTTCAGTTGTACATCCCATTGTGGCACAAAGGTGTTTGTACTATATTAGATACATGGAATCAAGTGTTCATGTGACCCCCCCACACTAACTACCATAACATCCAACTGTGTTACAACACATTTCATGTTGGTCTGATATTCTAATCATTTCAACTAGAAAGAAGGTGTAGGCTTTGGATAATTGTTTGAAAATACCACTAGGTTGGTCCAGCTGCAATTAATCCCTCCCTGGTACCATATGATAATGGCCTAATCATAGACTATAGTATATAATATATAAAAACTGATTAAAAACATGGATGTGAGTGAAATGAAGCCTGCAGCCAGTGAGGCTCTATCTCCCTTCTGACATTTTAAGAAGATTACCACAATCCACAACAGCCATGATATTCCAGTTTCACACCCCTCCTTACTTAAGGTCTGACTAAGTATTCTGATGTGTACGAATATTATGACATCCCTCTGTGGAACACAGTTAATTCAGCTATTAATTCTTGCATGAAATCTAAGCACATGCTTTTAGTCCTCTGATATTGAAGAAGGGAAAATCCCTCCTTAACTAGGGAATACACTTCAGATTTTAAAATAAAAGTCAAGATCACCCAGAAAAGGTCACCCTGAAAGGTAAATATTCTTTCTACTGTAAGCTTACTCGTTAAGTTTAGTTATGTGCAAACAAGACACACTACATAATCCCTGAGCTAAGCTGACTGACACAGGTGAGCAATCTCTAGCTCAACAGACTGGCTCAGTACATAGTTTTGTTTCATTGGTAAATGCAATTAGCTTTCAGTGTGCTAGAAAGAAGGAAAGAACGTGCAGGTTCATAGAACTGAGATTCTGTCTCTGGTAAAGTTGCTCTGTGGCAAGAATCACTTTCTTAGTTCCTTCTGGCCAACAGCTAATGTTAATGGGACATAGAGGGCAGCTGCTCCTGCTGACTAGCTCTTAACCAAAAAAAAATTATCTAAAAACCCTGATAGGAGTGCCTAATGGCACAGTGGTTTTCCTGAGCAAAAAGGTATAATATATTATCTACAGAGGGAGAAGCAAAGCTTTGAAGACTACAAGTACCACCATCATTATAGACATGTTAGTCATATGAGTCCTGTAAGAAGAAACAAAAAGAAATTATAAGCTGACCCAAGAGGAGCATATGGCAGCCTACTTGGGAAGTTAGGAGAGTGGAGGCAACTTCTATACTTACGCATTCAAAAATACACACATAGTTTTTTTTCCAGTGCTGTGAGGTATACTGAGGATCACTGACCTACATTCCCAGCTCTTTTAAAATTTTGTTTTGAAACAGGTTAGCCTGAAACCTAGATCCCTCTGCCTCAGCCTCCTGAGTAGCTGGGATCAAGGCATGAGCCACTATATCTATTTTTTAAACATCAGTAAATATGCTGATGAGGGCAGACAACCAGTGGCCTAAGAACTTAACTTGGAATGTTTTATTTAGCTGACACAATTTTAGAGTAAAGTCTAGCTAACTCTGTTTAAAATAATTCAGGAAGAGGAGCTGGTGGGATGACTCAGCTAGTTAGTAAAGATGGAATCACCAAGCTTGATTGATGATCTGAACTCAACTGCCAAACCTCACATGGCTCTAACATCTATGTGCACATGTGTACCCCATCAATAAATAAATGCAATAATTTTTTTTAAATTTTAATTATCTTTATCATAAACCATTACTTCAAATTAAATGTTGGATATAACTGATAATTGCTTTTCTCCTGTTACATTTTTCAGCACCGTGAAAGCTAGCCAATAAGGATAAAGAATCCAGGTCAGTACCAGCTTGATTTCTCTATGTTCTGTGGCTCAAATATGTAGCCCCTTTAGCAGTAGGGTCTTGGAAACAGCCTGTACCTTTTGCATGTCTATGGGACCTCATTGTCCAACAGCTCCAAAAGAAGTAACTAATCCCTGGCACTGAGATTTTTTTTTTACTTGTTGGCCTCTGGTATCTAGTAGGAACATTGTTACCCTGTAATAAGATCACTCCATTTTAATCCATTCCCTGCCGTGTGTGTGTGTGTGTGTGAAGTTTCCACACACAATAGGTTTCTATATTTCTTTTTCAAAGGGTCTTTGCTGCTGTTTCTCCCCTCATACTCGCTCTTCTATCTTCCACTCCCAGACCCTTCCTCTTCCATTATTCCCTTTATAACACTTTATATCAGTGTTCTCTATTCCCTATCTTGAATGTCCCTCCCCATAACACTTAGTAATTTCCTGACCTCTATGGGTATTATAAATGGAGCACACATATCTGAAGATAACATGCACAGATAAGAGAAAATTTATGACCTGTATATTTCTGGGTCTAAGTTACCTTATTCAGAATGATTACTTCCAGCTCCATCCATTTATTTGTGGATTTAACAATTTTATTTTTCTTAATAGCTGAATAATATTCCATTGTGCAAATATACTACATTTTCACTATCTGTCCATCAAATGATGGACAGCTAGGCTATTTCTACTTCTTGGTTATTGTGAGTAGCGCAGTGATGAACACAGTTGGACAAATATCTCTATAGTAGGACATGTAGTGCTTTGAGTACGTGTGCTCAGGAGTAGTGTCAGAGGGGGTGGACAACTACAGGAAACTGTCTTATTTTTGTTATTGTTTTTTCTTTTTTATTTATTTTTTTTAACGTATTTTGATCATATTCTTTGTTGGGCCCATTTAGGTTTCTGAGTGGCTTTACCCAGCAGATCTGCATAAAGAGGATGACTGAACCATAAGCCTGAGTACCAGGTGTCTGAGATGGTCTGCACATGGCTGTGCTGGGGGCAGGTCTTATGCTCCACCCCTTGGCATTCCTTTAAAAACCCTTTGGCATAGACAGTCAGCGGCCCGATGGATTAGGATCCAGGCCCTCTCGAGGTTATCCTGTATTTTCTATGTGTTTCTCTCCCTTCTATCCTTCTATTTAATCTTTCCTGCTGCTTCTACTCAAGAGTGCTCTGGGGAAATGTGGGGGTGTGATGGCCCCCCCCACAATTCTTTCCCCTACCCACAACTCCTCCCAGGTCCTCCCCACCTTCCTACCTATCCAACTTCATGTTTTTTCCTCTCAGGAAAAAAAAAATCAAAAATCAAAACAAACAAACAAAAAAAAAAGAAAAAAGAAAAGAAAAGAAAAGAAAAGAAAAGAAAAGAAAAGAAAAGAAAAGAAAAGAAAGAACACATACACACAAACATGGAATCTATTTTGTGTTGGCCAACCACCCTGAGCATGGGACCTGCCCTGGAGTGTGACGATATACTCCACTCTATTGGAGAAAACTGATCTTCAGTCTCCCAGCTGGTATCAATTGCAAACAGCTTCTTGATTAGAGTTGGGGCTTTGTACCTACGTTCCCTTCTCAGTGCTGGGATATTTTCTGACTTGAGCCTGTGTACGTCAGATGCGTACTGTCTTTAGGAGTTCATATGAGCATCAACATCGGGAAGATACTGTTGTCTTGGAACCACTCACTCACCAACTCTGGCTTCTACAGTGTTGCTGCCTCCTGTTCTGCATAGTTCTATGAACCTTGAGATTCACACTTAGGACTGAGTGTGCCAAAGGCTCTTACTCTGTACATTCTCTAGTTGTGGGTCACCATGATGAACTGATCCTCTGTCAGACACAGGAAACATCTTCTGGACACAAAAGTGCTGCTATGCATAAAAATTTACCACAGTTGTGAAAGTATACACCAAACTTATGAAAACCTAAGCTGGAACAAATCCCAGGGTGGATAAGGGAGTTGAGCACACAATCCCACTCTTCACTGTGGAGTGATTGGCAATTGAGAGCTGTTCAGAAAGGAAGGGTCAGTTTTTTCTGAAAATGTAGTCTCTGTTAAGTTGATCATTCTCCAAGAGAAGACTACACAATCAAGAATATTTGAGCAACACAAACTGGTCCTGAGTGTTTAAAATAAAATAAAATAAAAATGTTGGGTGGGTATGAAAGGAGGGCTCTGGGAAGAGCTTGGGGCATATATATCATCAAAACACATGGAAAGAAATTTGTAACTCTCAAAGAACAAATAAAGAAGAGTAAAAAAAAATAAATAAATACTACTTGAAGCTCCTCAGAAACAGACAGGACACTATTATAAGTTTGGGATCCACCTAGGCTATAGAGAAAGACCAATCAAACATCAAAAAGCTGAAAAGAATACTTGGACATTGCTCTAAAATCAGGCAGAGTTCCAGATTTTCTTGAAAAGCATCAGAAAGAAAATATGATTTATTGGAGATTTGCCCTAAGGATAATAACAGCTGTGCTCTGGAAGGCCCTCACCACTGCAGGATGCCCTACTCCCTGATGCCTTTTTGTATTTTGCTTACTCTACAAATCCACTTTTCCATGAGGGAACTGGGAATAATTGTGCCAATGGCGTCAATCTCTTTAGTTGACTGTGACTATTAAAAATATGTATGCATATGGAACTGTTAGCTGGTGCATAACAAGAACATACAAAGTGATGTGGATAAACACTATGAAAATTCAAGAATCTTCAGACCCAAAGGGAACGATACAATCAGAGGAAAGAAAGTTGTTTGGTGTTTCAGGGCTCTGGTTTTCTCTTCCAAAATATACAAAATTCTGTCAGTGCCGAGTGCAAGCTGAGGTCCTTCACTCTATCTCGTCTATCACTTTTCATTGCAGAGAAATTTTCTCTCTACCCAGGAACTTATCCAAAATGAAAACATGGAGGAGAGGCCAAAGGGACCCAGCAGTGTGGATTTTAGTCCGAATCTGCCACACTAAGATTCAGGATGAGCCTGCTCTTCATGGTGATCACAGATGTTTCCTGAGTTTCCTGAGGCACACAGGGGTTACTAGGAAAATGCCTTTCAGTGTCAAACTGGCATCTGTGCAACTTTGACACAGCCACACATTGTTGTTTGGCCTTGAGCAAATTGTTTACTGACTCTACAAATCCACTTCTCCATGAGTAAAATGGGAATAATGCCAATGGCATCATCTCTTTTGTTGACTGTGACTATGGAACCATTAGCTAGTGCATAACAAGAACACTTAAAGTGGTGTGGATAACGGCTGTGAAAATTCCAGAATCTTTAGACTTAAAAGGGAATGATACAATTAGAGGAAAGAAAGTTTTTTGGTTTTGTGAGTGCTCTGGTTTTCTCTTCCAAATTATTCACATGTGTGTGTGTGTCCATGTGCGCATGCTCATGCCTGCACTTAATATTTTAGATGTACATTTATATTATGGCTTGACTATGTAATACCCTCACAGTATCACAAGTTGAAGGTTTGTTCCTACATGGTGATGGTATTCTCGGAGGTACTGGCAACTGACTTTAGGAAACGGGGTTACCTATAGGAACTGGGCCAGTGTGTGTGTGTGTCCTTAAGGACCTTGCTTTTCTCCTGCCCTTTTCCATTGTCTCCTCTGTTTCCTGGTTGCTTTCTTTCTCCATAATGGTTCTCCTTTACCATGGGCCTCTAAGCAATGGAGCCATCAGGCGACATCCACAGATGTGCATGTCTAAAATCATCAGCCAAAATGTAAGTTGTCTTCTCAGGGTGTTTTGTCAAACTGACAGAAAACTGACTAACATGTGTTATATAATATGGGCCTCAGTTTATTCTTTGCCACCAAGGTATGAGTCTGCTCTAGTATGTCACATATTAATGGATATACAGAAGTATTTTCCCAAAATGTATCATTTTATTAAATCATGATATCATATGTTTGCTATGCAAGCATTATCAAAAAGGTTAGGTAACTCAGTTTCCAGTTCTACTGGCTACTAATTAGAACTTTGATTATATTCCTCTAAATCTGTTTATTCACCTGTGAAATGGCATGAAGTGGGGATGGAGAAATACCCAGTGGCTGCATTTCTAGATTACCAGGCTCCATTCCTAGCACCTACATGGTGTCTCACAACCATCTGTAACTCCGGATAGAGGGGATCCATAACCTTTTTCTGGCCTTCACAGGTATTGTACACATATGATATATATATATATATATATATATATATGTAATATATATATATATATATATGCAAGCCAGAACATCCATATATAAAAAATAAAAATAATTTTTAAAGTTACTACAGGGAGTCTTACTCAGCATGAGTCTATAAAATACTTGTCAATGTTCCCAGCACATAAAAGGAGCCAAACACTTGGTGATCCCATTTACATTTCTAGGGACTGATTTGAAAAGCATTTGACTCAGACTGAAAAGAAAAAGAAAAAAAAAAGAAAAGAAAAATAGCTACTTCTACCTTTTAAATGAAACCCAGAGTAACTCCAAATACTGATAAAATGACATTAAGTGACCTAAATGTACATATTACAAAATAGCATGTGTTTGAAAGGTACATTTGAGTAATAAAAAAGAATGAAAAACCAAATCACATCTTTCACTTTTGCTGAATTACAGAACACACATGGCTCTTTTTACTATATTAGAAAATAGGCAACGTAAAATGATCAGCATATTGAAAAAGACATTATATAGAAAATCTAGCTGCAATTCCTAAGACATATGGTGTGGTGTTAACATTTTCTATAACTCCACATATAATGGTGTGCAGTGCTCTTCAAACTGTTTCTAAGCACAGCCAATTTTTCTTGAATTCATTCAAGGAAGATCACTTCAGGTTTTTGAGCACACAGATTAAGTAGTCATTTTGCACATAACTGTATTAGAATAAAAACAGTCATATCTGATCTTTGTCTTGCCAGCAGACCTTCTAGGGCAATGCTTTTCAAAGTGTGATCTTGGGGCCATGTGTATCAGAATTGTCACACATTTATAAGTGAAAACTTCTTTCTGTCCAGAAAGACTCAGGGGCTCTTGAACCTGGCAATCTGCATTTACAGAGAGGCGGGACAATTTGTGTGTGCCCCAAAATCTGGATCCACTCACCCAACTAATAAGATAAATACAATTCCATTTGTAAACAGTTCACTAACAAATCTTCAACTCTATATTAAAATAAATGCATTCTAATTAGTACAGACCTTAGGATGCCACCCATCCAAATACCTTGCTG
This sequence comes from Peromyscus leucopus, assembly GCF_004664715.2. NCBI lineage: Eukaryota > Metazoa > Chordata > Mammalia > Rodentia > Cricetidae > Peromyscus > Peromyscus leucopus. Next base: position 29,238,499 of record NC_051079.1, on the reverse strand, counting down.
TATTTGTGAATAAATGAAAACAGGGATCTTCATCTCTACAAAGTTAAGGACTACTTCACTCTACCACTATCATCCTAAGTAAAATAACAAATTAGTCATTAAGAAATAAAAAATATTCAATTATTTTCTTTGTTGGAAGTTGTTTGTTTATGCAAGCATGCTACTCAGCTTTGACAGGTACTTTACATAAATATGTAATAATATTTTCTAACTACTCAATTCATAATTAGAAGTGTACAATCAAGCCAAATAAAAAATAATATTGAAATAAATATCAAGGGTACTCAATTGGGGATCCATGATCCCCTCTAGCATTTTTTTCTTGCAAGAAATTTTTGTTCTTCTTGGGAACTATGAAACTGTTTAAATGTTATACAAAACATGAGATGTTCATGTTCTTCAGAGTAGAGATGGGTAGCTATTAGTATATTATCAAGGAAATCAGTGTCACAAAACAGCTACAAACTACTATGAAATGAAAAACTAGAAGAGCAATATATAATAAACAAATAGTATTATTCCATGAATGTCATTTTTTGGTTTGGTTAGTAAGAAGGAGAGCTGGACCAGTTTCCTTATAACACCCCAGGGAAAAGATTTCTCATCTGCCACATGGAAAACTCTTGGCAAGCCATTTCCCACTAAAGCATGAATGGCAGATAATGGCTTAAGATATTACCTCCTTGGTGCTACATCTTTCCCCCAAAGCACACCCTTCTCATTGCTAATGGATCAAAACTGGTACATGGGAGAAAATAACTCTCCAACCCTGATGTAGTTAAATCTCTCAGATGCTAGTAAATAGGAACTGTAGGGTCCCAAGAGGTGAACAACTTTTACATGGCTAGATTGGTGCACCCTCTCTCACACACTTGGCCTCAAATTGACCTCTTCTGATCATTGTATCTTTGGGTACTTCCTGCTGTCTTAGCTTGACAATAACTCTCACTCCAAATTTCACATTTTTATTTTAAAGGACAGGGCTGGTTATAGTTATAGAATAAAACAAACAAGTAACTGGAAGATAATCATATTTACAAAGTTACAACAGAAAACGAGGTCTCTGCTGTTGCTGATTTCCTTTATGAAGAAATTTGTGAGAGCATGCAGGAGTAACTCCGGGGACCTTAGCTCTGGAGACACTGGGCAGACTCAGCTGAACTTACATATTTTATGTTGTGTCTGCTACTCTTCTCCCAAGGCTACCATTGCGTTGGTCTTACAGACTCGTGAGTTAGTTATCCTCTGAGTGTCTGCCTGCTCTCTGCTCAGCCCACTCCCTTCTCTTCTCTTTTCTTTGCCACTCCTCCTCACTCCCTTCTCAAAGAGTTGTTTTCAGCTTTTGCTTTGCCATCTGAGTTGTATTTAAGAGGCCTGCTTCTCTTTGCTCCTTTCTGATGAATCGGTCCATCCACCCTGCTGCTGCCACCATCCTTTGCTCCCCTCAGAGCCCAGTTTCTTTAATCTCCTAACGCGGAGTGGGGACCAACAGTTCTCTAGTCATGCTCCAGGTCCTCAGAGCAAGCTTGGGACTGCGGAGGCAAGCAACATCATGGACTGAGAAGCTACTGGGTTCCTGGTCTTGCCAGTGAGCAGAGAAGCCCTTGTTGAACAACCCAGCCCTAATCATAAAAAAAATCATCAATTTGTGAGATCTATCTCCCACACTCTTTAACTGTATCCAAAGTGAACTGAGGGATCCTGTCTTTCAAAAAATAAACAAACAAACAAACAAACAAACAAAAAAAAAAAAAAAAAAAAAACAGAGCTAGGCCGGGTGGTGGCGGCGGTGGCGCACGCCTTTAATCCCAGTACTCAAGAGGCAGAGTCAGGTGGATCTCTGTGAGTTTGAGGCCAGCCTGGGATACAGAGCGAGATCCAGGACAGCACCAAAGCTACACAGAGAAACCCTGTCTCAGAAAACAAAACAAAACAACAACAACAACAAAACAAACAAAAAACAGAGCTAGGCTCTGAAAGCTCTACCACAGCCTGAAGCCACCTCAGGCTGCAGAGTTGGGAGCGATGGAGCCACAGATGCATTTCCAGGCCTTTGCCTCACTTAGAGACGTAGAAGGACAGGCTAGGAGAGTAACTATCCGGTGACTGTGGAGTGGGTATGAGCAGGTAAGGGGAAGGCTAGGGGAAGCTTCTTGCCAGAGGGCACACTCACAGGAGAGCCAGCACGGAGGTCCGAGCAAAATGCAGGCTGTTGTATGGAGGACACTGGTAGGGCTTCTCATCTATCCTTTTTTTACTAATGGATAGAGAGCAGATGGGGTAAGTGAAATGACTTTAATAGGCCAGCATGGTTAAGGCCCACAAACCCCTCTAGAAGAATTGCCACCCACAGTCCGGGCATGGGCAAGATTTCTTACTTGTATGTACAAATTGATGTTGGAACAGCTACTTGTGCTGGAAAAAAAAATGGGTCTGGAATTAGTCACAGGGGAAGAGGGCACTCTCCAGTGTGTACTGACTATAGCTGGGCAAACGGGAAGGGTGATTCAAGCTGTGGCCACAGTGTTTGGGATGTCTTTGAGCTGAGGCTGGATTGATGAAACTCTGCATAAGGTTTCACCAGAGCTTTCAATAGATAGTGTTAGCAGGATGGGAGCTAGGTGGCATGCTGGCTAGTGGCCACTTTTTGAGAGATGTCATCCTCTAACTCTTTCTGTGTGGTCCTCTTCAATACTCCCCTTTCTTTATTTCCATCCTGGACCTGAAACAGGGAAGCAGCAGGGGGTGGCAGCAGGGTGTTCCTCTCAGTGTGCTGCTGCTCTGGAGGCAGCATAAGTGGCAGAGGATGTGGCCACCAGTGAGCAACATTTCAATGGGACTTCATAAAGAAAGCCCTGAATATTAGCCTGGATTGTATGCACAATAGAACAGGAGTCAATGGTCTTGACACCTACTGTGTACAGCAATGGGGGCAGTGATGGTCCCAACCACCAGGAACTTCAGATACTGGGTTTTGCTATCATCTATTTCAAAGCAGGCTTTAAATGCCCTTCCTTGGTGCTCTTGACCATCACCAAAAAAAAATCTAAACCTAGACTACACAACATTATGAGCAAAAGCTGTGACATGGTGGCAGAAAGAAATCATACTACCTTCTTTTCATGAACTGATTGAACAAGTGAGGCCAGTTGGTACAGCCCTGTACTTCCAGCTACTAGAGAGGCTGAGCAGGTTAGAACAGGCTAGAAAGTTCAAGGCTTGTCTGAGCAATTTAGCAAGATCCTGTCTCAAAAATTGGTAGGTTGGGGGACAGGGTAACTGGGATCCAGTGGCAGAGCATTCATGAAGCCTGGGTTCAGTGTTCAGTATCAGAAATGACAACAGCCACACATAGCCAGCCAGAGAGAAGCATACCAGTAATTCTAGAACTTGGGAGGTGGAGACAGCTGGATCAGGAGTTCAAGATCACCCTCAACTATATAGTGCATAGTGAGTTTGAGGTCAATTATGGCTACATGAGTCTGTGAATGATAATTCCTGGAAAGAATCTGTGTATGCAAAGGCTGAATAACTAATTAAAGGTGTGGTAATTTGGAGATGGTGAGATTTGCTCGTACAGAGCCTAATTACAGTTTAATTTAGTCTGCCTTTATCACCCTAACATCTTGTGACTGACAGATAAAAATCCTTTGGAATGTGTGAACCAACCCCTAGTTTCCACAAATCAAACGAGAATGCTGCCAGATAGCACCTGAAGCCAACAACACTTTCCCCCACTTTCTTATAACTCACGTACCCACCAATGTATTTGAAAACTGTCTTGACTTATAGTTTTCTTTGCTCTATTGACTATAAAATTCATGACATTGCCACCTCATTGAAATATGGAATTTGAGGAGACATAAATCTGTGTTCCCAGGCCATGGTCACTTGGCTCTAAAATAAACCACATCTTTTATTTCTCTGGAAGAAAAAAAATTGTTCACAACCATGTCTCAGTTCTTTGATGTGATATGTGCTTCTCTACAAGGGTTTATCCCTCTCTCCCTTGTTCATCTTTGGACTCGTTATTTTACTTTTCTTCATTTGTTGCTCAAGGAAAAGTTATCTGCTCTATATTTCCACCATCCCCAACTCCCAGATTTAATGGACTACCTTCTTTCTGACCCAAGATATGCCATCCTCTTGGTAACCATTAGTGAGGATAACCTCTTTCAGCTAAGGAGGGTGTATGAGAAGTTCTCATCACTCACATGATGAGAAATATGTGACTCAAACCAGGTCAAATTCTTCCCAGGATTGTTAAAGTTGAACTATCAAAGAAAACACTGTATCTTGGGTCACTTAATAGAATAATGTGAGTTCACTACTTGAGGCCACACTCACTGATGCTCAGGTTAGCATCTCCTACATCTGGAGAGCATGAAAACCACTTGCACATAGAACTGAGATATTGTGTCTGGTCTATAAGCTATATAATATCCTTTCACAAAAATTCTGTATTTTTGCTTAAGCTTACTCAAGATGGATTTTTGATACCAAACATCTTGACAATTATTCTCACAAGGCCTTATCCTAAATTGGTGTTCAATAAAGATTTACTGAAGCATTTTTCTTCCAAGTCACTCTAGTGCCTTTTCCTCATTGTTGCTTCCTTGGCTTTTTTTTTTTTTTTTTTTTAGCCTTCCTTCTTGCCTAGTTCCTGACACTTCTTTTCTGTTTTCTCCTCTGAAAGAAGCATTTTTACTGCCATATGCAGGGGATGTTTATATTCAGCCCATCAGTGGTGAGTAGTAAGCAGTTAGAATGTACAATTCTAAGACATTTCAGGAAAAAAAATGAAATCTTACTCTTGTCCATCTTACTCTTGTCCATCTATGCTAGCTAAAAATCAAAGTTATGGGGAAGAGGAAAATGCTTTTTATTCAACTTTAAAATACACCTAAACAATCACTTAAGAAAAAGCATTTGCTGTTCTCACTGGTCACATATTTTCTTCATGATATTGACTCTTGCTAACACAACTTTCTACTACATTCATGTCACTGGTGTGTGGTGATATATTGTGTACTCTAATAAAATTTACCTGAAGACCAGAGAACAGAACAAGCCACTAGATTAAACATAGAGGCCAGGAAGTGGTGACACACACTTTTAATCCTAGCACTTGGGAAGCACACATGCAATTAATGCCAGCACTAAGAAGGAAGTAATATGGCTGGGCAGAGAAAGGTATATAAGGCATGAGGAGACAGGAACTAGAAGCTTTTTCAGCTGGATCCCTTTTGGCAGAGGACTCACAGACATTCAGTCAGAAGATTCACAGAGTTCTGGATGTGAGATGTGGCAGTGTCTTGTTCCTTCTTTGTCTCTCTGATCTTCAGGCAAATTTTATTAGAGTAAAAAATATGTTTTTTTTTTCCAATTCTATAAGCACCCTGGACAACTGACCCCTTTGGGCTTCAGTTACTCATCATCATCATCATCATCACCATACTTGTATTGTATTCCAATAATGTAGTAGTAGTACTTGAAGACAATATTGTATATATAGAGAGTACATAAATGATGGCTTGCTATGAGGTAATCCTTATACTATGACAATTTGATTTAAATCATTCACTTAGACAAACATGGTTCCCAGAGCCCTCTGCTAAAGTTGCACAAAAATTAAAGGTCGTGTGATGGATGAGGGAGCAAG